>NW_024523822.1:128278-364037 GCF_017590135.1 Pyrgilauda ruficollis
CTAAAAAAAAGAAAATTAAATTTTTTAAAAAAAAAAAAAAAAAAAAAAAAAAAAAAAAAAAAAAAAAAAGGAAGAAGAGTAAGACTACAAGCCAATCTTTCTCATCTCTGTGTCCACCAAGACAGTGGAGATCTTCCTGGAAACTATGCTAAGGCACTTGGAAAATAAGGAGGTGACTGGTGACAGCCAACATGGCTTCACAAAGGGCAAATTATGCCTGAGGAATGGTCTTCTATGATGGGATTACACTGTTGTAGATAAGGAAAGAACAACTGATTTCATTTACTTGGACTTGTGAAAAACATCTGACATGGTCCTTGTCTCTAGATTGGAGAGATATGGATTTGACAGATGGACCACTCAGTGGATTAGGAATTGGCTGGATGGTTGTAGTCAAAGAAATGCAGTCAAAACTCATGTCCAAGCGGAGACCAGTGCTGATGGTGTTCCTCAGATGTTGGTTTTGGGACCACTGTTGTCTAACACCTTTGTCAGAGACATGGACAGTGGGACTGAGCACATCCTCAGCAAGTTTGGTGATGCCACTGGGCTGTGTGCAGTCAAAAAACTGGAGGGAAGGGATGACATCCAGAGGGAACATGAGGCTTGAGAGGAGGGACTGTGCAAACCTCATCGAGCTCAACAAGGCCAAGTGTAAAGGTCTTGTACATGGGTCAGGGCAATCCCAAGTACAAATATAGTCTGGGTGGAGAGTGGATTGAGAGAAGTCCTGAGAAGAATGAACTGGGGCTGTTGATGATACAAGACCTGGAACTTGAAGCCCAGAAAGCCAATTGTATCCTGGATTGCATCCAAAGCAGTGTGACCAGGAGAAGAGGGAAGTGATATCTATCTGCTCTGTTCTTGTGAAACCCCACCTGCAGTGCTGCATCCAGCTCTGGTGCCCCCAGCACCAGAAGTATGTGGATGTGCTGAACTGAGTCCAGAGGAGGGCTGGAGCACGTTCACTGTGAGGACAGGCTAAGTGAACTGGAGTTCTTCAGCCTGGAGAAGAGAAGACTCTGGAATGCTTCTTACTGACTACCTGATCCAGAGGGGGAAGCAAGTGAGGCCTTCTACACACAGCTGGAAGTAGCCTCAAAGCCACAGGTACTGGTTCTCATGGGATACTTTAACTACCGTGACAACTGCTGGAGAAGCATCACAGCAAAGCCCAAAACAGTACAGGAGATTCCTGGAGAGCATTGATAACAAGCACCTGTCACAGATAGTGGGGCATCCCCAAGGAATTCTGTGCCGCTCAACCTCACACTAACAAGTAGAGAAGGCCTTGTTGCAGGTGTGAAGGCTGGGGGCAGCCTTGGCTGCAGAGACGATGAGATTGTGAAGTGCAGTATCAGGTGAGGATGAAGCAGGGTAGCAAGTAAGATAGTAACCATGGACTTTCGGAACCTTATTGGAAGAATCCCATGGGAACATGCTTTGCAGGAAATAGGGGTCAAAGACAGTTGGTCTTCCTCCAGGCTCAAGAATGATGCATCCTGATGAGCAAGAAATCGGGCAAATGGGGCTAGAGACCTGCCTGGATAAACAAGGAACTCCTGTCATTAATCAAGAGTAAGCAGGAAATACAGAGGAGATGGAAGCAGGATTTGGCCATTTGTAATTAATACAGGGAGGCTGTTAAACTAAGTAGAATGACACAAGGAAAGCCAAGGCCCACCTAGAATTTAATCTGGCCAAGGATGTCACAGACAACAAGAGGGACTTCTTCAAATATCAATAACAAGGAAAAATAAGAATGATGTGGTCCTGCTGCTGAATGGAGGGAGGGAGGGACCCTGGTAACAGAGAATGAATAGAAAACAGAAGAAGACATTTCACTGAATGTCTTCTTTGCTTCAGTCTTCACTGACAAGACCAGCCCTCAGGGTTCTCTGACCTAGGAGACCAGGGTAAAGCAATTCTGGAGTGAAGACTTTCCCTTGGTCAAGGAAGATAGGGGTAGAGACCATGTAGCTAAACTTGACATCCACAAGTCCATACATCCTGATGGGATTCATCTACAAGTGCTGCAGACATGGCTGCGAGGCTGCTCACAATGGAAGAAAGCAAATGTCAACCTAGTGTTCAACAAGGGAAAGAACGAGGACCCTGGGAATTACCAGCCAGTCACCCTCACCTTGATCCCTGGAAAGGTGATTGGGAGCACCTCATTCAGAAGGCTATCCACATGGATGATCAGGAATGGTCAGATTCACTCAGTTAAAACCACCTTGACCAACCTGATTGCCACCTTTAATGAAACCACTGCTTGGATGGATGAGGGGAGAGCAGTGGATATTTTCTACTTTGATAGTGGATTTCCTTAGACAAACTCAGGAATGTAGGCTAGATGAGTGGACAGTGAGATGGATCAAGAACAGGCTGAACAGATCCCAGGGGTTAAAATCAGAGCCACAGGGTGTAGTTGGAGGCCTGTCCCTAGTGATGTGCCTCTAGGTTTAAGGCTGTATTTTTTAACTTATTCATCCACGGCTTGGATGAAGGGGCAGATGCCTGCTCAGCAAATTCACTGATGATACAAAGCTGGGCAGAGTGGCTGATGCCTCCGAGTGATGTACAGGCTGAGGGAGCTGGGCCTGTTCAGCCTCGAGAAGAGACAAGTGAGATGGGACCTCATCAATGTCTATCAGTATCTGAAGGGAGGTATCAAGACAATGGACCAGGCTCTTCTCAGAGGTGCCAAGCAGTAGGACAAGAGGAAATGGGCAGAAACTGATGCACAGGAAATTCCACCTGAACATGAGGAAGAACTTCTGCTCTCTGTGGGTAACTGAGCACTGGAACAGATTGCCCAGAGAGGTTGTGGAATCTCCCTCGCTGGAGATAATTTAAGAACCGCCTGGACACAATCCTGCGCCATGTGCTCCAGGACATTTCTGCTTGAGCAGGGAACACAGGATTCACTGTGGTTGGTCCCTTCCAGCAAAATCCATTTTGTGATTCTGTGACCTTCTAGCAGACTTCCAGTACCTGAAAAGGCCTAAAAGAAAGCGGGAGAGGGACTTTTTACAAGAGCATGTAATGATAGAACAGGGGGGTAGAGGCTTTAGACTGAAAGAGGGCAGGCTTAGATTAAATGTAAGAAAGAAATTCGCTGTGAGGGTGGTGAAGGATTGACACAGGCTACCCAGAGAAGCAATGGATGCCCCATTCCTGAAATTTCCAAGGCCAGTTTGGATGGGGCTTTGAGAAACCTGGCCTAGTAGAGGATGTCCCTGCCCACAACAGGGGTCTGGAAGCACAAAACCTTTGAGATCCCTTCCAATCCAAACCACTCTGTCATCCTGTGATTTTGTGATTCTATGAAGCAGTAACACATAAACTAAGCACACACAAAATCACATAGTTTTCTGTTCCTCTGTTTTACTAACAAAGTATACCAAGATCTGAAAATACATTTAGGATTATTCGTATATCCTGTCGCAATTTATAATAACACTTTAAAATCAAGTATGACTTAGGAAGAACTCCAAAAGTTCCTAAACCACTGCAATAAAAACCTGACCTACATAGCATGGTCATTCCGAAAATGCACCTATAAACTTCTGCACCCTCTTTCACGGAATTAAGCAAGGACAAACACAAATTCTTGTACCTGAGATGGACTAATCCCTTGGAGACCAGCTACCTAGGGCATGCTTCCTGAAATGGAGCTGGGAGTCTGGGCAGAAAGTGGTCTAAACAGGAGCCAACAGTTAGTGTTGGCAACAAGGAAGGCAAAAAATATCCTGGGATATGTCTACAGGATAAGATCCCGCTAATAAGCTATTATTCACCTTCAGCCAACACTTTCAGGAATACGCATCTTGAAAAGTTTTGTATTCCCATTACCAAAAAGCAATAAATCCAGGTGACAAAAGTAAGGTTAGGCTGATTCAGCAAATTTCACACAGTAATAGCAAATCCTGCATTTTTATACATTCATCAGGACAAGATATATGAAGAGACTCCCCTTACATAAACAAAGTGAGTCAGAAAGCCAGTTCACTCTTACAAAGGGAGATAATTTGGCCTTGGTGAGGATGGTTTAACAACAGAAAAGCTGGTGCAGAACTTCCAACAAAGTGTGCTTCTGAGGACAAAGAAAAGTGTACTAGGAGCACTGCAAAGTCAAGCATAGCTTGAAATGGCCTCTGAATTCCTGGCACATATAATATTCCTTCAGGAAAAAAAAATTAAATAGCACCAAAAAACACCAACTGGACCAAGCAGCCATGATTTCTTCAACTTTTCTGTCTCAAAAACAGTTAACATGGCAATGAAAATACAGCAGTGTTAGCAGAGGCAGAGACTATTTTCAAGAACAAAAAGGGCCAAATTGCTGTCCTTAAACTCAAGTACCAAAAAATGCAGGATCAATTTTAAATACATATAAACAAACCTAATTGTCGAATAATCCATTAGGTGCTGCTTTTAAGGAAAATTTCCTTGCTTGGAGTCTGCGCTCCCTAAAAATTAGTAAAGGCAGGGTAAGACAGCATCAGCCCAAAGAGGAAGCTGTAGTAAAGTCTCTTTCACAGAGCCATCCATCTGCCAAAGGCACAGCAGTGTTTTTCCTCACATAAGCACAAAAAATAAAAAACCACTAAAACTTTCAAAAAAGAGGAAAGTAAGTACTATATCTTAAAAGTCTCCTTTTGTCACCACATTTGAGGCAACACTAAAAAGAAGAAAATCCACACACTTTCCATTACCCCACCACCACATAGGAACTTCCCTTACGCTGCAAAAGGCCAAATCCTCCCAAACAAATCAAAACGGGAAAAACACATGTATGCTTTCATTCTTTCTCTCAGGAGGTCTTACAGATTTTGCAATAGCTCAGACAGATTTCTAGAACAGCTGGCAAAAACACACAAAATCTGTTTCTTCTTTTCTATTCAGCTAGCTGTAAGTTTGGTTGTATTGGCTCCACCCCTCCAAAAAAGGTGGAAATACTACGTTCTTCATTTTTAGCTCCTTTCTCATTTGAAAGGGATAAATGTCTTAGCATAACTAAGGAAGAAAGAGTCTCTATAACAAGCAGAGCCACTGATTTAAAGTTATCTTATTTACAGTCAACAGGAGAATCAAATAGACTGGATACTGCTAAGAGAACACAATGGATTTGATAACATTCCCATGTCACATACCCTGTCTTTGTACACAGTAGGAAGTGGGTATACTTAGGCTACCCAGCACAAATACAATAAAAAAAGAATACAGATATATCTCCTGTATCTTAAAACATCCTTTTCAAGTAGCTTTTTCTTCAGATATACTACTGTGTGACACTTCCATGTATTATATAACAGCAACTACTGAAATCAAAGAAATATTTGCTTACTTCAAGAAGGTTTGTATGACCAATTATGTCACTATGAATAGAAATAATGCATTCAATGGGTTCTTTGTCTTTTGCTATCAATGCAGAACAACATAAAATTAATTGAAAAAAACAAGTAGTATTTCATAGGCGTCATTAAGGCTACCTTCAGAAACAACAGCAAAACAAGAAGGACAAAGTATGCTCTTTAGGGATACACTGATAGTAGGTTAAAAAAAATCCCCTCACAAGTAAAACTGCTCTCTAAATTAATGAGAATGCTTAACACCATGGGAAGCTAACAACTCAAGATATACAACAGATTTTTTTAACATTTCTTTCCAGGCTCATGATTTTCTTTCACATAAACCCACAAAAGAAAAAAATTCCAGTTTTCCTTTTTCTATTATCTACCTAATTTGTTCAATCTAGATCATGCTACATATCTATCTGTATGTAATTTAAAGCAAATTTAAAAGAGTCATATAGAGCAGCTTAATTTACAAGCTGTTTCAAAGAGAACAGAAGAAAAAAATCCTATTTCATACACAAAAATATTTTCCCCTAATGCACCTGTCCTGAAGTTTACACTTAATAAAAGCCAGATGTACTTCTAATATACTGATCCCTGCTCTTGATGCCAGTTTTCCCACTGCAGCACCTTAACCAAGAAAGCAGCGCAGCATAGTTTTATACATCATTAAAATGTTTAAACCAAATAATACATTTTTATAATCCTAGCAATTCTCACAAAACCAAGCAGAATAAATACAGAAGCATTAAGAGACCTGCACTGCAGATGAAGATGCCTCTCAGCCTTTTACCTAACACAATAACACTGAGTGGTAAATGAATCAAATTACATTTCTTAAACAAGCCAGTCATTACAAACCAAAACAAAAATATGCAAATTTGGCTCTAGTAAAATTATTATGTAAAATTTGTTTTGGTTTCTAAGATTTGTTTCAGATAAGCATAAATCCTTATTTGAATTCCATAATATAGAACATGAGCCATGAGCCTGATCCCACATTCACTGAAGTCAGCGGGAGTTCTTATCTTTAGCATTATCCATGAGGATAAAAGGACAGCAATTGTTTATCTTAAAGGCAGTGTAAAAGCACTTAACAAGTTCACTTTACAACAGGCTTCTTGAGTCGCATCTTTGAGCCACAGCAACTACAAAGCAAAATGGCAAGTCCCCTTCCACAGCTGCACCATGAGTTACACCACAGCCAGCGCTTCAGTCTTGCTCAGTATAACCCTCTACCAGCTCAAGGCAACCTAAGCTTTGCAGCAGTATCTCCACTAAGTACATCTACAGCCACTAAAATTGTTCCTTGGCTCCGTTTTGGCCACAGAACTGCTCTAGGTGGCCACCACAGAGAAGAACCAGACAAGAAGGGGTTCAGAAAGCAGCTTCACCCTGGGGCCAGCACTGCCTAACAGCCTGTTGCCTGCACGCCGACGAGGAGAGGGACGGCCCCCATGGGCAGCCCAGTGACCATCAGACACAGGCAGGCTCCAGGTCAACACCACAGCAGGGGCGCTGGAACAGGCGCATTGGCAACACAGCTCTAACACAGACTGATGGCACCAGGCTGGGCTGAAACACACTTCTGGGTCCCCAGGCAAGCGCACAGGCAGGACCCAGGGGAGGCTGAGGCACAAGAGTGCCCTGGAGCCCTGACATGCGGTTGCTAATCAAATTCTCTAACCAGTGGCATGCTCCTTAGCAATGAGCTAGAGTCGCTTGGCAAGCTCAAGCTATTCTTCCTAAATGTCAGCTGGCTTAATAAGTAACAACTTTTGATGAGTATTTATTAGCATTTGAATTATTGCTCCCAGATTACCACGCACTGACCAGCAAAATCCTAAATTTACAAACAAAACTGTCTTCTGGCAGAAGTAGAAGAGAATGTCGCCAAGGGAGAAAAGTAGTTATCGTTTCCTGAAGGTCTAGAGATGGCAACTGTGGAGTTTCGTTATGTCATAAGCAGTTTTAAAAATTCTTTTATTTAATCTGTACCACACACACTCTTTAAAGCAACAGCTGCACGATCTCTTTGGTTTTAAATCTCACACCTCCTACTTCAGCCAAAATTATAGTCAGAGTATCATCATGGTGATGTGACTATTACAAAACAATGAAACAATCATTAGACTGCCCAAATTGCCTGATAACATTCCTGCATTTTTCAGTAAGGCTGCATTATGATTGAATTTGGAACCCATTTGTTTTGTGTTTTCATCCTAAAAAAAAAAAAAAAAAGGCTTAAGCACAACCCTTCTCTCCCTCCTAAATAAAACCAGATCTGCTTTAAGACTTGAACTTTCCTCACATTTGGGACAAGACGTCTAACAAACACAGAACTAGGGCCCAACTTACTGAGACACAAGCTGTTAAGAGTTTTCTAAATACAAATTCAAACTTCTCTATGGTGTCAGGAAAACAAAATTGTTTACTCTATGCATATATTCTACACTGAACTAACTTCCATGCCTTCTTCACAGCTTTCAGCTACATTGAAGCAATAAAAATACACACACAAACAGTAGTTTATCAAATTAAAGCACCCAGAGGTATAACCTGTGACCTTCTTCCATTGAAAAATTGCTTTTTAATCCTGAAAGACTTCAGCGATTTATGCAATTATTTTGCTAAGTGACAAAATCTTGAGCGTAGGCCACTCAATTTGATGTCAAAGCAAACTTCCTTCTATCAATAGTTTATCTAGTCATTATCCACCTAACACACCTATCACACACTCAAGACCTTAATTCAAGGCTAAAAATATTATACATTAATTACACATTAAATTGTATTCACCTCTTCTACAGCTCATGTCCTGGAACCCTTCTTCAGTCTTGTAAAAAAAGAAAACCCAAAATGCACAACCCAAACTCAGTATAAGAAAAACTAAATGAAGATGAGACTCTAAGCAACATTACACATGCCTTTGTTGAGCATTTCAGTAAAATCATGATACAGAAATGAAAATCCTTACTCAAGTACTATCTGACCAATTTTCCAGCTCTGGAGGACACCATGTATTTTCTGCAGACCTCCAAAAGTCCTGAGCCATTTCCATCCAGCATGCTTTTTCAGCTGGGCCTTACAAACCCACTCCTCTGATGCTAACCCAAGGAAGAGGAAATGAGCTAGCCACTGCCTGGTAACTGTTAAAGGGCATATTTAATTTGTGGATGGAATAATTAAAGCCCTGGGGATGGTGGGAATTGAAGAGCAACTAAAAAATACATTAATTGTGGTTTTGTATACCACAGTGATGCTTTTTTATGCCTTTTAATTTTTTTTTTTCATTTTAAGCTTTTTCTGAAGCAAATTTACTTAAAACACTACTAGAGAAACAATCTTTTCAGAAATGTCCTGGCAATACAAACAGAAAATCTAGGTTTAGTTTTTCCTGTAGTCAGTAACATCCTCTTCAAAGACTGTCACAGTATGCACTTTGTAAGAAGTTATAAATACCCTTTAAACTCCTGTAATTATTTTAAAAATTATTATTTAACATCCTTTTCTGAGTAAAACTGAGATATAAGTTCTTGACCATCAGAAAGAGCAAGATTTTGACAACAAGAAAAAGAGCAGAGATAAGAAAACTCTCTATTTCTATGTCAAAGGCTGATGACATGATGAAACAAATTCACAAAATTAACAAAATTAACAAATTAACAAAACATAATATGGGGAACAACACAAGGGAACAAACTCCCTTGCTAATGGCCCTCTCATCCAATGATTTTTTTTAGGTATATGAGGACACCTCCCACTCACCTCTCAGCGAAAACGTATTAAACAGCTTGAAGCTGTCTCAAATCCCCCTGTTAAAACCAAGGCATGCAATCTAAACCCATTTAAAATATTCTCAAAGTATTACACACCAAAAATGCTGTTTCTCATTTGAGTTCTACTAGCACCATACAGACCTATTATCCCACGCTTTTGATTATTAAAGACAGAAGACAACTACATTTATTAAGTCCTGATAATGTACACAATGTCTACATCAACCACATCCACAAAGCCATGTTTAAAGAACATTAAATACTTAGCCACTTATTTCATTCTAGACAAAGGCTAAAAAACAAGATATGGGGGTATAAAGCTGTTTATTTTGAATGTTACTATATCTTTTTTTTTTCTTCTGCAAAGCATATAAACAAAATAATACCAGTGATAGAAAGTTATTTTGAAAGAAAACATGAAAATTTAAGGTCAAGCAGACCTCCCCAAAAACAAAGAAAAGCAAGAAATTGGTCACTTCACAAAGCACAAGCAAAACAGCCCTAGGAAATCTATACGAACAATTTGTTTAAAGAATATATAAACTCTGGTCTAAGCTTCACAGATCTCTCCAAAAGTCAAGCTAAGAGACACAACATGTCTCTGGAACATAACAAACATTTCTGAAAGTTCCTTCTGTTCTCTCCACCTCACAAAACACTGTATTTTGCTATCTTAGTAGGAATTAACATTTTAATTGGCTTTGGCTATTTGCTTACTACCCGAATAAACATAATGATGAACCTAAAGGTGAGAAGTTAAGGAACAGTCAATGAAGCAGTTAGGCGGAGAACTCTGTGGGAGGCAGGAAAATGCACCATTACTAATCTCCTCAAGCCCCACTTCAAGTTTTGGGGCAACTCTTTTCTTTTCAAGCCAAAAACCATACAGAGCTGAGTTCACAGCCTTTTTAACCTCCAATATAATAAAAGGCTAAACATCTAAGGGAGTTTAAAAATTTTTAAGGAACTACTATAAACCCTGAAATATGACATAATCTTGTCTGCTTAATCAAGTTCATCAGATTTAAGAAGCGATAAATTTATTAGATTCTCTCTTCACACCCCCAACTCCCTTTTTCATCTTGAAGTGTCAGGAAGGCAAATTATTTCCAGGCTACACAGGATCAAGTAACTGAAAATAATCACATGTACATACACTACACATTTTAACAACAGATTCAGTTTGACAGCAACAGAAAATGCGGATTCCTATGAGGAGTACTATTTTTCTAGACTTATACATACTTCAAAGAGGGAAATCACACCAGGAACAAAAATCAACAGGTCTTTTTCCATGAGTTTTCTTATCAAGTAGGGAAAAAAGTATTTCAAAGAACAAGAATCCAACAATTACTTAGGTCTCAGTGACCTTCTAATGCACTGATCCATAATAAGAACTCTGTAAAGCTGAAGCTCTAAGTTTCAGAGTCCCCAGATAGTGATCCTTTCTCCCCCAAAACTAGCTTTCTGAAGTTAGTTGCATGAGCTGCCTTTTAAAGTGATTTTTCCAATGAATGCTAAGATTTAGAGCACAACAATGCTAAGATTTAGAGTAGGTCTTCTGACATAATTGCTTTCTTACGGTTTTCCAGCAATTGAACATGCACTTTAAATCTCTTACAGGCAAAGCTGACTGGTTTAAGTAATTGTTTTTGAAAGCACACAAATGATATGCAGCTATTCTTCAGTATTCTTTACATCATCAAAAGAGCTTTCAAATAAATGAAAATTTAACACACATACACAATCGCTCTTCCATATTCATCCACATAGTATAGTCCACCTCCATTCAGATGGTCCCCTAAGGTTTTGGCTCTCTAGAAAGAGTTAAATATCTGAAACAGATCCTTGTCTTCTTCATATATTAGTACTGTTTTCAAAGGGCTGTTCAGAGGATGAAGACTGAGAACAATGCAAATTCTCCACTCCATGCTTAACTAACAAAGCATTGAATCAGTTCCCACTGAGTTCCAGTTCATTTCATGTCCAGATGTAAGTGATTAACAATAATTGTTTGAAACTTAATTCCACATCTGTTCTTCTGTGGGACTTGGAAAACAGATGAAGTTTTCTGACAATTGTTTGCAGAGTAGATAATCGCAAGCATGTGTAATAGTAACCCAAAGTGCAAAGCACCATGAGCCTAAGCAGCTTTTTTTGCTGAATGTTTTTGTTGCTTTTCTAAGTAAGATAAAAAAATAAGATGCTCTTGGATGGAAATTATTAATTTTTAAGAAGTCATCATCTATAACTAAGAAGGCAAGCAAAATCCAGACTTTCTTGCTAAAGATCACAATTTCACATCCCAGTATTCTACCCAGTCAGCAAAAATTCATTTTACGGCCTATCAGGTAACTTTTAAAAGTTATGCAGAAGTGGTAAATTCCTGCAGAACTACAACACACAAATACATTGTTTTGTCATGGAGCACTGTAGTAGTGAGAGAATGTTCCAAGCTATAACTGTATGACAGTCGGCATCTTTTGAACAGATCACAGATTTAAGTGATATGGATGAATTTTCTTTTGATCCCTAGAAAATGCGGATAAGCACAGAAAGGAAGACTAGATAGCAACTCTTTACTGTATTTGTCAAAACAAGTGCAGACATCAAAGCATATTGGGAAATGTTAGGCTCAAAAAAGCACTTCTATGCAAGACACAGTTATACTGAAGAAATCTGCCACAGTTTGCTCCGGATGCTTAATTCCACATTTGCTCAAGAAATGATGGAACAAATTACAGAAGAAATGATCCACTTACAGCCATTAAAAGTAACAAGTGCTTCCTCCAATAAGTCCTCAAGACAAAGAGCAGTAGAAACTATGAAAACATCAGTCCAAATTTCCTCTGTATTTTAGGCCACTGGCCTAATACTCCTACTGACCAGATACTTCTAACTACATTATTTATGGTCTTATGATATCACTTGGACCTTCATCTGACCTCCACACTCAATTACAAGAGTTACATTATCCACACTGATTGAGCAAAATTTACAGGGAGGGCTCAGGGTAGATGAAAGATGCCATTTAAAAAAAAATTTCTAATTAATACTGGGATTAAAGTAAAGACTAGCTCATTTTGTTAGAGTGTAGTGCTAAGGCTGTGTGTTTCACCCCCTAATCGGCTGTTCACTGAAGAGTTGGACTTGATGATCCTTGTGGGTCCCCTTGCAACTCAGAATATTATGTGTTTCTGTGGACTATTAGTTAGCTATATATAAGAATGCCCCAGTGAAGCGCCAAAATTTCAGTTCTGTCACACACAAAGAAATCAGATACTGCTGCCAAGGGCTACCATGGTACTGTGAACTTCCAAATACTTGTTGCTTTCTTAAAAGGGTACATGTCTGAGATATGGAATCCCCTCACATTGGAAAAGGTGTTTTCAAACTTTTCTACACAATCATTATGATTAAAAATATGGACAAAAAAAGAATCTCAAAAAAAAAAAAAAAAACCCCAACCCAAACAACCAAACAAAATCATAACATTTTATTTGTAAAATAAGAAGAGTCATTATTTTGAGTTCTGTTACACACACATGTATGCACACACACACTCCCCAGTACTGGTGAGAGTGGAAACCAGGTTAAACCTGGGTTAAACCATGTGGCCAGTGTGTCACAGCAGATGAAGCAGATGAAGAACAAGAATGAGAAAGAAAGAAACTTCCTAAAATGAAAACACAGAAAAGTGCAGAAGAAATTGAGTTCAAATAACAGAATTCATATAATTTATGTAAAAAGAAGCTATTCAGATAAGGAAAAAAAAGGTCTGCCTTCTACAGAAAAGGACAGTTATACTACAGGTTCTGAAAGTATTCTGCTCAACACAATTGCTGACACTACTTAATTACAACAGCCATTTAAAATGCATATGATAACCAATTACATGAATTAGAAGGCACAAAGAGGATGCACTGCATGTTATACTTATAAGTTCTCATTTTCATTATGTAACTTAGAGAGTATCAGAAAGGCAAGATTTATAATGCAGAGGATGTGATCAGACAGTACTGTGCTTTCAAAGAAATGTTCCTCACAAATCTGAACTAAAGTCACTACAACATTAAAAGTATAAGCAATATGGCTTGGCTAAAGATTAAAATACAACAAATATCCTTATCCAATAATATCATGGCAGATATGATTGCCATGTCCATCAACAAACTGCAAACAATAATGACTTTGAGTTCTATTCTATGATTATAAATGTGTTTATGTAAAGAATCACTGAAGACTTTTTCAGGCAAGTGAAGATCAGACAAGTTATTAACTGTCTGCAGAGTATCAGGTGAACAAATGAAATTCCCTGCTACACATACAATCCCGATGATGTCAGGACAGCACCAAAGCTAAGCATCCATGCTGCTGAGTTATGCACCAGTCGCAAGCAAGTCCACTTCAGCTGCTGGGAAATGTCCCAAGGAAGGGTCTTGATTCTTCCATGTACTGTGGTCACTGAAAGAGAGGTACTTCTATGTTTTTAGCTTGAGTACCCTCTGCCAACACCATTTCCTAAAATACTACTGCATAAATATAACATATGCATGCATATGTAAAAAAACCCCAAAAAACAAAAAGCGCCACATCCCCATATTTATACCCAGAGGGCTACAAGCATATCTACTTTAAACACTGCTATAGGACTTTTCTCCAATTGTAACCAAAAAGCTACATGAAATTCAATACACACACAAGTCCCATGGGTCTCTTCCACTTTGTCCTTCTGTAATTTTACTAAAAGCTTGTCTGGAGTCTCTCCCTCAGGCATCTGGAGTTGACACTTCTATTTATCTAGCTAAAGAAAGGTCCCCTGCTTCTTCCCTGCCAATACCATGAAGAATTTAATGTATCAGCAGGGACTCAAAGCTTGAAACTCGATCCACTATTTTCATAAAATGATTCACAGACTTACACTCAGTTTTTTGACTTAAGAGCAAAGGGTTTCCATAGAGCAATTTGGGGCTAGATTAAACCACTCATGTTTCCATCAGTGGGGGAAGGAGGAAGAGCACCATAACACGCAGCCACCAAATTTATTTTAACATCTTGAGACAGAAAAGAAATTCCTATTCAAGTCCCTTCATACCTTCTTAAAAAATCACAGCAGCTATTTAATGACTCCTGTGAAGTAAGAAGGGATGAACACAAAGCAATAAAGAGCAAATTGAGGAAATAAAATAGGAACCGAGAAAATAGTTTGTTTTTACTTTACAGGAGGGAAGACAGGGTTTGGAACTTAATTTTACTCCATACTAATACAATGGTACGGTATGGATACATACAATAGTATGGATAACAATGCAGAAAAATCAATGGAGAATTTGCATAAAAGGAGCACTGGTGTGCAAAGCTGAACCAATTCTCCTTTTCATATCTACACAAGATGACAGGTACTCAACACAGAAGGACATACTATTCTATCACATCTGCTGAGGAACTTGTCAAATGCTCAACACCACCTTCACTTCTATTATAACAATAACTAACCTGAGCAACAGCAAGGCTAGTTATTCTAATTTTAGGGTTTTTTTGAGAATGGAGTACTACTTTGACTGAAAAATTGCTTGCTCATGCAAAATGGCATATTCAGTTTCTTTGAAACTCTAAAAGTCTTCCATTAACACATCAACCAAATGTCCAAATGTGTAAAACACGGAAAATACTTATATTAAAAAGCCTTATCCCAGGCTTTCTGAAGTAGATCAAAAATTTACAGCAGGTTTTCGTCCAGTTATTTAAACAAATAGAAGATGAGATAGCTTTGAGATAGCTCTCAAAGATGGGGTTCTTTTTGGCCACCAGAAATCAGAGAGAACTGCTACTCATCTCTACAGAGTCCTAAATAATATGAAGTCTCAAAGAATATTAAACACCTTTTTAACTGATAGGGCAACCACCGTTGAGATCCTAAAAGCTGTTTTCATCTTCCAAATTATGAATCAAAGTCACTAAGATATCTCAGAGAGTTGGGATTCATAAGTGCCATTTTTTTATTTTTAAGGAAGAAGTAGGTTGTTATAGAGACTAATCTAGAAGCATGGCAGAAACTAAATTCATCACAGGACAAAACTCTTGGTTTACGTATAATGATGCATTCACAAAAATCACAGAATCACAGAATAGTTAGAGATGGAAGGCAGCTTTGGAGATCATCTCAGTCCAACCTCCCTTGCCAAAGTAGGGCCACCTAGAGTATGGGACACAGGAACACGTGGGTTTTGAATGTCTCCAGAGAGGGAGACTCCATGGTCTTCCTGGGCAACCTGTTCAGTGCTCAGCCACCTATCCCGGTAGGTTCCAGCCGGGCTGCACCCGGTGGACTGCCGAGGCCAGGATAGTCTCAGTGGAGGCTCAGACCAGGTCCGATCTCCCAAGCCGTTCCTAGCTGCAGGCAGCCAAGCAAGCTCAAGTGATTTCAGCTCTTAGTGATTATCAGCTCTGTGTGATTATCAGCTCTTTTGGCTTGCTTGGGCCGTGGCAGCAGACGCAGGGAGAGAGAGGAGAAGCGCTGTATAAGGTTCCGCAGGATTCTTTATTAGGGTGTCCCACGAAGGTTCTCAGTGATAGCTCTTCCCCCGAACCAGGCAGAATTAGGGGTTTTTATACCCTACAGAGGTTTTGAAAACTGTCCAATAGTAAGGGTCAGGGGAAAGTGACCTACAGGCTTACAGAGAGATAAGCAGGGTCCGAAAGGCGGAAGAGAGGGGCTTCTAAGGCCCAGCCATCGTGACTTGGCATTGCCTAGCTCAGGCTTCTGACCGCCAAGGAGGCCTTGCAGGCCCTGGGCATTACAAGTCATAGGCGGGATAGTCTTCACAAACACTGAATGCCCAGAAAGGATACCAATATGCTAGAATATTTTTTTCTAAATAACACTCAAAATTTCTGTGATTACATTACAATCAAACTCCAAAAATATTTGCATGTGATTTTAAAAGCCTAATCAGGGAACCTTCTTCCTGATTATTCCTTCTCACAATATTAAAAGTCCTTTAAAGTGGACCAGAAGTAAACAACCTAAAAGGCCATGGATGTAGTTTCACATATCCTTTAGTGATACCTGGGGTTTTTCTTCATACTTTGAGTAATATTAACATGCGTATCACATTGGCTTGTTAAAATGTATTGACTGCAATTATCAGCTAGCAAGAATGAAATTCAGTGGTGGCTGCTACTACTGAACAAGGAAAATAGAAACTATCTCTTTCTGCATCTTCAAAATCAGAAGCTCTGTGGAGCTTTTGTAAAATTATATTTATGTAAAATAATAATGTTATGCAACAAAAAGCAGGTTTTTCTTAAAGTATTCATAATTTTCAGGTTTATCTTAGCATTGCAGCCAAAATTCTTTTTATTGAATTTTAGTTCATTTAAAGCTTTAATTTAACTAATGGTATTAACTACCTACCACTGAACAATTAAATTACTAAATTTCAAGGAAACCACTACTCTGGTGAGCTTTTTTTGGTCAAAAACTATATTGCAGCACCACAGTCTGCCTGAAAGGCAAAGCCCTCCTTACTGAAAATTTTTCAGGTTTTGTTTAATGTCCACTTGCATTCAAAGGACTGAATTGCCAAAACAATAAACTGCTGAAGAGTGAACACAATGGACAGCCCAAGAGGTGCTGTCTGATGATGACCCTAGAAGATATTCTGGATCTTCATACCTGTGTTTCTGTGATCCAACAGTATGTGGACAAGACCTTAATAGCAATGAACTGGTTGGATACAAATACAAAAATGCCTTTCAAACAGGTAAAATCTAATCGGCAGTACTAAAGAGTCTGTGGCCCAACAATTCATCTCTATACCAACAGTCTGGTCATAGGCAAAAAATTCTGTTTATTTTTCCTTTCAGCTCTATGGAAAACATCCATTTCTTTGGGAATCTTGTCCTAGACTGATAGGCTACTCCCATCTTTCTATGTGTATGAAAAGACAACCTTGTTCAAAAATTCTTTTGAACCTTAATTTTGGAGTAAAGTTTTTCAATTTGTGGCACAGATTATCTAAAGTGAAAATGTCATAAGGTTATTTAGCATTAGAAATTTATTTAAAAAATAGAATGAGAAGGAAAAGTGGCAGAATGTGCTTCATTACTTATAAAGGCAGAGAAGCAAAAATCCTTCTCTTTAATCACCCATTTAATGAATATCCATATAAAACAAATTGAATGCTTTTGTCTAGATTATAAAACAAAAGTCTTTGTTATAAAATTCAGCATGAGATAATAATTACATTTAACACTTCCAGCAGAAAAACGGAACAACTTTGAGACTTGTGCAGGAAAGTTGTGAGGCCAACCATGGGACCAAGAGAAATTTTAAATATTCAAACAAAACAAACAAAAAAGCTTCCATGGCATCCTGCTATGCCATATTTATGCAGCAGTCAAGTATTACTTTTAAGCCACAATTAACATAAGTAATAAATAGTAAGAACTGTTAATTAAAGCTATTGCCTGAGAATGAGAAAACATGAAAATGCTACTAGTGTTTTTTCATATAGAAGAATACAGGTCTTTAGTGATGAGACTGTGTGCAGTAAAGAGATGAAAGACTCATCATGAGGAAGGACAAATAAATCCTTGCAGTCCTTTACAGTTTATATTGCTTATTGTATACATAGGTTGTGTAAATTACTACTACTTAAAGTAAAACATTGATTCCTAGGAAAGCAGGAAGGACACACGTCCTTCACTGAAGTTTTGGGTAAGTAATATGCTTACATTGTCCTAGACAATGTAAATTAAGTTTATGATGCATGTTTTTAAATTAAGTATTTCTACTGCCTTTTACAAAACAAATAAATTCCTCTATTCAGTCAAAACAGTATCTGTAAATTAAGAGTACTTTCCTGCTTCAACACAATGTCAATGGGATTTCCACTTGCTTCCTGCTTGAATTTTAAGGAAGAGTTTTTCTGATAAATGCATCTTTGCTATTCTTTGTATTACACCAAAAAAAAAGTTAACTATTTCTCTCTGCCAGAGAGGCAAGGTGAGACTCTCAGCCAGGTGAGTGACAGCAACTCTATTCACACACCTAACACCATGAAAATCCACCTAGCTGAGATGTTCTGATGTGCATAGAGTTCATTTTATATGTTACGCAGTTTAACTTCACACCCAATTATTTTGATTTTCTTTCTTCCTAAATTCAGACACAAACTATGCTGCAGCCACCAAAACCAATCACGACCAGCTGCCACAGTGATTTCAAAAGTATACTCTGCTCTGAGAAACTAGGCTAGCAAAGTAAAACTGGTTTAACAGTAAGCTAATGGCTATCCATTCATGGACACACATACCAGGTTAAATCTGTGATACTAGGTCAGCTTGCAGCAGTTTCCTATCTCACATCCTCCCCAATAAAAATACAAAAAGCAAATGTTTAGGTCAAGATGAGATCCACGGAGAGGACTGCCACTGTATAGTGTTTAAGGCCGTAAGAACTGTGTCTGCAAGAGAGACGAGATCTCCACTCTGTTCTCCTCCAGCGCTAGTAACATGATCAGGGACAACATCCCTTTCCCCACTACACAAGAGGGCTGAGCTCCCAGCTGTGCACTGGCACAGCTCTGGCAGGACCAGACAGAGTGGCCACATGCTAACGACCAAGTCAGTTCCAGCCCCTCTGCCCAGGAGATGTGGGACAATCTGAACCACACCTTCACAGCTAAATCCCCTAATGATTTGTTGACCACATACGTGGGGAGCAGAACAGCATCTTAATACTCAAGTAATGTTTTTTTTTTTCTTTTCCTTTGCAAAACAATAATGCAGTAATTTTTTTTTTTTTTTTCAGGAAAGGGTTACAGTTCTGGCTTCACTTCCAAGCCAGTAAAGTGTGAGATCATGGGGAAAAGGTTTCTTCCCCTCAACATCCATGTCATGGTCCATTTACTCCTCAAGGAGATTCAGAGACTGAAACATACCTATGCAATTTCCTCCAGCATTTTAACATCTTTGTTCTATGAGGCAAGGAAGAGATCTACATTTTAAAAATTTACTTTAAAAAGAATACAAACACATTCTATTTTCACAGAAATATTGTAGACTATACTCATGTTGCCTTCAGTGCTCCCATATCTGAATGTACCTGGTGACCAGATCAAGAAATTAATGTACAGCCAAGATGCCTCACATGCATGCACTGCTTGCTTTTTAGAAGCTTTCATTCCGCTTGCAACCAGCCTCTTTCAGCTTTGTTTGACCCCTCAGCTATAATATCTCTGCTCATTTCAACAGCTGTGTTCTCTCTCTCTCTCTCCACTCTGGCAACCCACCCTCCATGACCCATTCCACAACCGTTTTTGAAGGGCTGTATCAATGGCTTTCATCTTTGTTCCCTTTCCTGTGGAAACTAAAATTTCTGGAAACTTTATGCCTCCAAACAGTAGCAAAGGAAACTGATTTTATCCAGCGCACAATTCTTCCTTTGCTCTGCCCATCAGGAGCCACTGGATTCAGCAAGTCACCTACTTGCAGACATATGGGCCAGCTCTTCCATCCAAGTCCCCTCACAGAATCAATATATAGAAAAGGGATGTAAAAATAGTTGCAAAGCTACAAAGAGCTTAAAAAATCATAAGCGTTTTGTAGCATGATCTTTAGATTGCACATAGACAAATTCCCCA
Organism: Pyrgilauda ruficollis; assembly: GCF_017590135.1. Taxonomy (NCBI): domain Eukaryota; kingdom Metazoa; phylum Chordata; class Aves; order Passeriformes; family Passeridae; genus Pyrgilauda; species Pyrgilauda ruficollis. Next base: position 148,070 of record NW_024523822.1, read on the forward strand.
GTGCTATACAAATAGTACTGATCAATTTTAAATCTTTACTTAAATGTATTCAACAGCTTAAAAATTTCAAGATTACAATAAAGAGAGGGAGCATATGTGATGCTCTTTTTACTTTCGTTACATAGTTTTAATCTCTGTTCTAATGTATGTTCAGAAAACAAAGGGCTTAGCTAAAGCATACATTTTCTAGAGAATTATTTTTAGCTTGCTTAACATTGAAGGAATTCACTACAAGCTCTCCGCAGCATGGAATAACGTTCCCACCAGTCTCTCTGTTACAAATTAATGAAAAGCTGACTGCTCATTCTCTGCCTAAAGGCATCTACCATGCATCATAAATTTCAGTCATGGGCAATGAGGAGCAGATCAGGGTACAACCTTACCAAAACAGTCCAAAGGAAGCTTTCCACATTCATTGCAGCAAGATGATACCTTGAGCCTTCTACACAATTAGTTCTCATGTACTCTCCTCTTTCTCTCATTACCAGATTTCTCCAAAAGCATCACATGTTCATAAAAAAATTGACAGGCCCACTGATCCTCTTTAAAGCACAGTATGCAGGACAAGCTTTGTATTTTTAACAGCCAACTCCACTGCTGAAATGTCATGTTGAGTGTGAAGGAAAGAACAAGCATCAAGTATTTGCAAAATTGCATCAAAAAGACTCAACAGTGATCTTTCCATTAAAGGCCCTGCTCTAAACAAAATCTATGAAGTATTTTAGCTGTGTATTTTGGAACAATGCCTAGAAACAAGGCTACAAAGATCCCCCCACCCAAACCACTGCTCTTTGACTGGTATTTATCAACAGCAAAGGAAGTATAAAATTATAATATGAAATCACTTGGCTACAAAAAAATAACCCAACTTCTAAAGTAAAAACAAAAATGTTATATATGATAAGCAAATTTTTAGAAGTGCTAAATACTGCTTTAATTCAACTGCTCCTGCTTATGTGTTAATAACTTTAGGCTATTACTGGCTACTGGAGAATGACTTAATTTTGAAAGACAAAGAAAATTTAAATTCTATACTAAATTCAAGGCTTATAAGCCTTGTCAGTCAGAATTCTCTGTTTCCAAAGAAAAGGAACATTTTAAAATTTCAAACAGAGAAGAGCTAATTGTAATACTCTTAACTTGAACACTGTGTGAATATTAGATAATACCACAAGCTTTTTACTAAAAAAAAACCCCACATTTTAGCTCATCATTTATGATCACAGGGCTAGAAAGCATTAGTATACCTGCCAAACCTCATAATTTGTTTTTGACTTCTGTAACTCAAAACAACATTGATAAATGTGCAGAGGAAAGACCCATAAAACATTTTTCCTTGACTTTAAGTTTAGTTTTTCACAGCACGCCACATATTTTTCCCACCTTTTGCCTGCCAACCTGACCTACTCTGCATTCTGGCAGTCTTTCCTGGAAATTCTTCAAGGTATGCAGCTCCAGGTTTACACATTAGAGACCATCACAGGGTCAGCACAGACTTGGAACTTCTAGCCTGGAGTTGAAAACTGCACAATACACAGTATCTTTCATGCAACCTAGCATGGACAGATGAGTCATCTATCCAATCCTTCTCACGCTAAAGCTCCTAATACAATATATGAAAAAATCACACAAAACAAAGAGAACTATTTCATTGAATTTTAGAGGACTGAAGTCTGAATTATTTTACTTAAAATTTATAGCATTTGTCTGCTAATAGAAAACTTGCATCTGAAATAAACCCTTATACGGCAAAGATTTCCTCAGCTATGGAAAACTAATTAAAGCAAGCAGATCCATGAGCTCTACTACTAACTAATGAAGCTCACTGTTGTCAGAATCGTGCTTCACAGCTGATCAAGCTTTGAGAAGTCTGCCTTTCTGCTGGTGGCTGAAATCAATCAACTGAACAAAAAAATTTCTCAAATTACATAGAGAAAGAAGCACCTAGAGATCCCAGTACAGAAGCCCAGGATAATGCCTTGCGTCAGGACTGCACAAATTACACTGGTGGGAAGGTGTTTGTGCTATGCACACTCCTTACCCCCTATCACCACAGAATTATGCAGTTTCCAGGCAGAACTGAAGTACTAAAGAGGACTCAGACACTTCTCCACCATGTCCCAAGAGCCTCTCTGTTGAATCTTCTCCCAGCACCCACTGGCTCATGCTCAACATGCTGACATTCAGCAGTGCTGCAGGATCCAGCCCTGCCCACTGCTCCCTGTTCCGTAACCCTCTGCACTGCACAGTGCCAATGCACGAGCCAAAGCTGCCACAACAAACACCCACCGTGCCCTCTCCACCACTGTATGCCAAATACACTCACTTCTTCATGCAAGGCCATAAAGGTGCAGCATTGCTGGAGGGGACTAATAAGGCATTTGATAAACCACAGAGAGGCTCATATGCTGGCCAATAGGGAAAAAAAGAGGCACAACTGTACAGCCAGGATACCTGGAGAGAGTTCTTTTACAGGCTCAACAGACTGGTCACACTTCAGATCCAGTTCATGACCAGGTAAATTGGGTATTTTCCTTGGAATGAAAAGCATTTGGGGTTTCTTTAATTTTAGAGTAATTTTGCTCCTATTTAAATGAAATTTATCTAACTGGATTTGTATCTCAGCCTCGCCAGCTGAGAGGCAACGAATTTGTCAACATGCTTTTCAAACAAAGTAAAATACTATAATAAGATTGCCTTCATTATTCTCAAATTTTTACATAAAAATAAAGGGAGAAACCATAGAAACACAGTTGTTATTTGTGCTTTTGGCACAAAAAAAATGCCTGTGGAAATAACTTCCATCCAATAACAGCAGCCACTGTTAATGACTATGTACAGCACACAAAGGGAGGAACTTCAGCATTACATTACTTGGGGAAATTATCATAATTTTCAGATCTACAATCTCAGTCCTCCTTAATTTATATATGTCATCTAACCCATAATTCATAGGACCTTAGTTAATTAAAGAAATCTTCACTCTGTTTTACTGATAACAAAGTAAAAAATTTCAGAGCTTTGGCCACCAAGTGGATGGTAGTGCTTTCACAGTCTTGTGAGATTTACTCTTCATCAAAAGAATGTCAAACCTTCCAAGCCCAAAGCGATTGGAAGACTTCAGCAAAGAAAAATCACCAAGGAGAAGTGTACAAGAGGCTGGCAGAATGACTGATGCATGGAAAAATCAACAAGGATCAATTTCTCACAACAAAGTCAAGTGGGCAGGTTACTATAATGACAGATCTGTAATAAACTAGGAAATGCTTTTTCTTCGCAATGTACACCTGAATTATGGAATCATTGCAGCAAGATACTGGACACACACAATGCACCAAGAGATTCAAAAAGAAAAACCTAAATTCTTGAATGACAGACCCACTGCTGGTTATTGAAAACACAAGTGCCTGTGTTCAACCAAGGACACTCCTAAACCACTAATTAAGGGACCTAACCATGGGAAAGAATTACTACATATACTTCATGCATTTCTTACATTTTTCTCCCTAAGCATGTTTACTAGCTGCCTTTGGAAAGAGCATGAAACTAAATGGACACTTAGCCTGACTGGAATATGTCTAGTTGTCTGTTCTCATGAAATACAGGAAAATATGCCAAATACCAGATGAAGGCAGACAAAGCAACAGGCTTTGACAGACATCAGACTCTTTAATTCTCTACCAGTTTACAAACAGCACTAATCACTATTTCTGTGAACAGCATGATATAACGTAAGACACAACAGATTTAGACAGAGTTATGTATAATTATTGTGAGAAACAAAAATTGCAAATAAGGAAAATTATTTTGGTTGTCTCATATGTGTGATTTTATTCACTACTGGGAAACAAGCCATGATCCATAGCCAACTCTGAAACAGGAAAACAAATTAGGTACAACCACTTTTAAAAGCCAAGGCTGTATTCTACAAATAGGTTAAATTTTGGTCCAGTTTTAGAAAACTTTTTTATTTCAGTGGCAATTAAGCCTGAACAGGTGGACCTCATACCTTGTACCTGAGGAACAGCACGGTACAGCACAGATCCCCGTATAAGCAGAAAGTAGTAATTTAGGCCAACTTCTGCTCCCTTTGTGTATTAAATGTCACTTTTAATATGGTTAACTACTAAACTTCCGTGAGGATCAATAATACCTTCAGATTTATCTAACATTGGTAAACTGGCCAATCAAGTCCAGTTACCTGGCAACAGGGTGGATTTGCAGGTGTTTTAGGAGTTTATTTAGTGGAAGGGCAATTTATTGTGTTCTTATCAAGCAAGAAAAATTAAGTACACAGGAATTTTTCAAAACTTTTTCCAAAGATGAGGTTAAATCTGATATCTTTTCTATGGGGAAGACAATACACCAATCTAGATTTAATTTTGTTATCACCTGTTGATAATGAAACAGGATTTTGTTCTTTTGGACAGAGTTTGCTGCCCAGATTCCATTCACTGTTATGCTCAAGAGCCATCAGAAATGGCAATAACACTTCAGCCTGGAAAACTAGCATGACTCAGACGCCTCCTGTCACTGAGATTCCCTATCTCCAGTTATGTGACATGTGAGAACCTGTCCCTTCTAATAAACAAAAGGAAATGAGTTATTGAGAATATGCAAATGGATAAATCACACCAGGTATTAGGCAGCTGCCACAGAAAATAGCATATCTAGGACAGTTCTTACTTTTTCATAATCCATTCAAACTATACTATTTTTTTTCTGCTCTACTCATAATGGAAGACAATTATGTCCTATAAAGATATTAACTTTTTGTGGGACATCTTCCACAGCTCTCATTTTTTTCCTGTGAGACTAAACAGTCAATCCCTTCAGAATCTTCTTGCAGGTCATAGTATTAAAGCACTATATTACAGCTGCTATGTGCAGTACAGTACTCTACCTAAGACCCCATCAGTGCTAAACAGAAAATAACAGCTATGTCCCCTTACATGCAGCATTCCTTACTCATTTATTTCAGATGCATAAACAGGTGTATTTGTCCTTTATAAGCTCCAGATTTTCACTTGCTAGACTAATTTAAGTTTTTATTCCTCTTCCAGGAAGCAAGCAAAACATAGCAAGTTGTGCTCACCTTTTGGAATTTCAGCTCATTGTATTTGCACTGTCTCTCCAAATTGTCAAAGCAATTACTTTTTAGCCATCCTTTTGCCCATGTGAGATGCATCTAAATTTTCCAATTAAGGCACAGGACCCTGTATAGTGAATCTGGGCCATCTGATAATAGGATTGCTTTGGCTACTTACATGTCATGACTCCTTATATGCAACAAGTGGATTAATAGGGTCTGCTTGGTAGCCATTTACCATATTCTCGGTGTTCTATTAACCAAGTACCCAATAAAAATACAGAACAAAACTAGAAGATACACTGGACCCATCTGAAATGCCTTCTCAGTAGTCAGTAAACCATTAATGACACTCAGAGAGCTTTTCTCAACCACTTGTGTGTTCATTTTACAATGATTTCATGTGGAGTTCCCCAGCTTCTTCTATGAATGACATGTGAGGTAGTCAAGAATATCACAAACAATCACTGCATGAAAAAATAATGAAGTCAAGATACCTCATCTATCTACCACCCATCTTCTATCTGCTAGGTTAGCTATACTACCAAGGAAGGAAATTAAAATTGCCTGACACACTTGGTTCTTGATAAATCTAGACTGGTTTCTTATCAATTTTATTATTCCAGAGGTGCTTATAACGCAATTGTTTAATAACTTGCTCAAAAAAATGTGCAGGGATTAAGGTTTCATTGACCAACTTGTAAATTCTTTTTTTCTTTAAGGTTTTATTGACTGGCTTACAATTCCCTTCATATTCCACAGCACCTTTACAATACACATACATATTTCTTTTTTTATTTATTCATTTAATAAATTAGTAGGGAGTGTAGGTTCACATTTGCCCCTACCAGTCTTCTGAAGACTCTCCTGTTGTTTCAAAGAGTCTCTGAATATCTGGACTAGTACCTGACATAAAGGTAAATTATAATGTTGTGTTTTCAGTTTAGCAATCTCCCAGTTCTTATCTGAGCTATTAAAATCAGTGAAAGAAAAACATAAGTTGACCACACCAGACCTTAAATAGGAGAGAGGGAAAAATTATGAGAACTGGACTTCATTAAGTGTGACTCTTAGCTATCGAGATTTAAAAAAAAAAAAAAAAAAAAAAAAAAAACCCACACAAACAAACTCCAACAACAAGCCACTAGTTTGAAGCACTTATAGCCGCTAAGGCAGTAAATGTTTGTGGTCGGTTTTTTGGGTTTTTTTCTTTCAACTGAGATAGTAAAAAAAGTGGTCTAAGCCACTAACCTTATTGCTTAGCTTCAAAAGCCTGTTGAGGGGCAATAAAACAGGCTTGGTCAATAGAAGTTTAAAAAAACTCCTGTGAAAAACTTACTAAGCCCCTTTGGACAGGTTTGGCAAGTGGAGATCTACTCAGGCATTGCCTTCACCTACACTGCTGAGGAAGCACAGGAAGCTGGTGTTTCCACTCTTCTAGTCGAAGGTACTCCTTACTGCCATAGTAGGAGGACATTGTGCTAATGGAAGTCCCCTGCTGGCTCTCAATTGCAGACAGCACTGTCACTTCCCTGTCAAGTTCTCCCAAAATATCAATGCAGCCTGCCAAGACACAGGGAATGCAGCAGGAGGAGCAAGGAGGCACTCTGCCTTTCTGCACCTACCTTGAAGTAAATGGAAATGTCAGGTTACCTAGCAGGTGGGCTACACACTGTATTAGCACACAAAAACATGGCTCCACTAACAGGTGTTGTTACACACGACCAGTTAAAGTGACCTACTGGTACTGCCAGAAACCACCCCATCCTTTGTGTAATTATTTAAATAATTTAATTATAAAAGGTCACACTAACCTAGGCATATCAAAAAGGTGTTCTCTGTCTATTCTCCTCTTTTTTTTTTAAATAGAAGAAAAATTAAAGAGAAGGAAGTTGTTTTTAGAGAAAAATAAAACGAAGAGCAAGAGACACCAATTACTAGAATTTATGCCCTCCGGGTCTATTCTCCAGCACTGCTTACTGACACTACAGATGCTGAGTTAACTCACATATTGTAGCATCAAACTTCCTTGTAGCCGAGAAAGTATAGTCCCTCCTTTTACCAGTAAAATATCTACATTTATTCTTTTCACTTGATAAGTTTTGGGCCTGTGATACTACTTGTGCAGAGTTTCTGCACAATTTCAGTTTGCTGTATTCAACGAATACATGGGACCTGAGAAAGTACAAGGCCTCACATCTTCTGTGTGTTGCCAATACAGTGCTGTACCTCATCAGACAGCATACCACTGCAACAGTTAATGTTTAGAATTTAGAAGAAGTAACACATTTAGAAGAACTGAAACAAATACTAACATGCTAGACAAAAACACAATAACACACATGGATGAAGGAGGACTGGATCAGCTAATTTCTTAACTCTTATTTCTCACAGATGTCCACAGTGTCCATGTTTCATTAATTAAATTCACAATTTGATTTTTTTTTTTGGTCAGCAGTAGCTATTTACACCTTACCATTCAACAAGGACTTGAAAAATCAACTATGTCTTAACATGAGTCATCCAGAAACACAGCTGACAAGGATTCTCAATTCACGCTGGCAAAAATCAATTTAGGTAAGCAGAAATCCTTTTATTGGGATGTGGATCAAAATTCTACTGAATAGGATCAAGATTATAGTATCTATACTGTACTTCAATTACACTGCACTGAATTGAACTAATTTGTTTTGACTTTTTAAGGTTATGCATTAGCAGAAAGAAATATCACTTTTCACAGAACATGGCAGTTGAAGAAATTGGATTGCACAGTCTCCTACTAGTTTAAGAAAAAGAAAGAGGTACTGACTGGCTGACTCTGAGTGACTCTCTGTTCAGGAGCAACACACTTCCACCAGCAGACCACAGTGTGTCCATGGGAGAGATACACATCACACTGCCTCATCCTGGCCCATCCAGTTCCTTCAACTATTCTGTAAGGAACTAACAGAGAGGTGAGCTGTAACATACCTACCTACCTGAAGTACAGCATGAGGAAAGCCAAGCCAAGCTTTTAACTAATTTGTTGTCTTTTCACTGCTTTAAAAATATGCATTTTCTATTAACACGATAACAAAACATTTTGGAAAAGAAAAACTATGTTGATCCACAGCCCATTCCATGTTTTCCCCTTCTACTATACATAGTTCTTCATTACATATTTCTTTACACAGGATTAAATAAGCCCTTCGTTTATACAGACCCTTTAGTCTAGAAGGGTGGTTTATAGCTCCCAGTTTAAACAATTACAGTGGTGCATACTTGGCTATAAGATTCTCTTAGTAGACCTTAACAATTCAGAAAATTGCAGAGAAAACATCACAGAAACAAAAACGCTGGTGTTTGTATTAAACAATGGCAAACTGAGGAGTAAGCATCAGCATCTAGTTTTACATTGTAACAGTGACCCAAATTAATCAGTTGTATTTTCCCAACAGATGCCTCAAAACCAGTGGCAATTCCACCTCCTTTTCCTAAAATTTGATTCTAATTTAATCATTTCTTTCAAGACAAAAACATATTTACCTGAGCAGAATAGAGATGAATGTTTTGAATAAGATTTTGTCAGACAAAACATTTTTCAGAACCATAAAATATATTTATTACTCAATTAACATACATTTATGCTACGTATTAAGACAAACTCCTGTAACTGGAAAACTAATTAACATGCTTCTAATGACATGTTAATTCATGTCATTAGAAAACAAAACATGTCTTTCTGAACTGGACACCATGCCCTCCACACATCTCAACCAATTTAGTCTCCTTCCTCACTGTTCTTTTCAGATTCCATGTGTTTGTACTGGTTGTTTATGTGACTACACTAGAAAAGCACCAAAACTTGTTTTATCTGAGGCAAAGAAAAACATATACATACATATGCATCAGATATGTTACATCCCAACAAAAAAAAAGTAAAAGCTGATAGCTCCCATTCAGAAAAACAACTTATCTGCCTTCAAAAAGAAAAAAGGAATTTACTTTTTACGATTCCACAATACAGCCTGGCACCACATGTTTTGTTTGGATTTTTCTTCTATTTTTGTTTTCTTCCCACTTGAAGGACTATAGCAAGCTCTATTATGCATGGATTCAGAAACTACGCGTCAGCCAAAAGTCGCAGATCTCTCAGGATAGACATGTCCATCTGTCATTTCACAGCAGGAGAACAATAGCAGCTTCAATATAGACACAACAAGCTCACACAATCCTTACACAGCCAGACAGAAAATCTGCCATAGCTGATAGCTAGCTGCCTTTGAAACTCCAGACAGATGTTCCTGTGTAACACCAGGATCAATTGCTGCTTTCTTGTTTCTGTATTTTCAAATTCCTCATTTTTTCCATAGCAACCAAGAAACAGTCAGTTTACTACTTGTAACCTCTACAGAGCTTTGGGAAAATTACACTTCAGAAGCAACAGAACCTAAGTCATAGAAGCATATTCTTTAATCTGAAATTTTTCTGCTCTTGGGGCCTATTTTAAAACTAGGTTATCCATAAAGCTTGACAGAGACTGTGATTGTATTGTATAATGATTTTCTAGAGCTTTGCTTAACAGCCTTCAATTATCTTCTCCATGAATCTGTTTAAGAGCATACTGCATTGCTTCTTGACTGTTGAAAAAAAAATCCACTTTTATTTTTAAAAATTATTTATTTCATGCCTGTAGATCTTGAAAACAAAATTTATAGACAAAAAAGAGAAATATTTATAAAACACTCTAATTTAATCTTCGAGTGGCTAGGCAGAAAAAAATTGACAAAGCATTGGTTGCAGTTCAGGTAAGAAAAGTGTTACTCCTAACATTGAACCAATTTACATGTCTAAAAATAATCTCAGTAGGCCCGTCTGTTAAAATTTTGTTTCAGTAGTATATGGTGGAGGTTCATCCTGATGAGTCTCATTGGATTTTGATTACAGCAGATTTGCAACACTGGCTCCTTTACACTTCTCATATTTTCCAGAAGTAAACAAATTAGTCCTTTTAAACAACAGGATAGTGCCTGTATCCTACTGTGAAGTTTGCTCACTTAGAATGAGCTTCTAAAATGCTGGACTTCTAGTAACTGAGGGCACACTGAAAATATACACTTTGGCATACCTTCAGAAGTCCATGCTGGGATTTAAAATTAAGCAAACCCAAAATTAAGCAAAAGAGCCTCAAAACTTAGGTAACTTGACAAGATGAAGGCTGACATGTCACATCGTACTAGCTCAGCAGTTTTTGTTCAAGAACAATACCATCTGAATTTCTTCTTTAAGGCCCTCACAGACAGAAAAAGGTAACAGTCCAGGAAAGGAAAGAAAAATAAAGAAGCTTGAGAAGGAGCAAGAATAAAATACTCAAAAGATGAAGCTAGAGGGAATGTATATGCATATGACTGAAAGAATGTGTGCTTTTTACAACATCCAAATTCCAAGGTTTCACATCAAAAATTTATCTGTGTCTCTCAAATATTTCTGGAAATTTCACAGCCAATGGATGTAAAGTTCTCCTTAGCAAAATCAATATGCTATTTGAAACTATAACACAAACTCATTTTCTTGTAACTTTCCACAAAGATGCACATCAGTCTCCCCCCAACTGGGAAAGGCAATTAAGCCTGCATCAACTCTAAGTCCTTTAAAGTTTATTGGGTAGAAACAGTATTTAAAACTTGAATAAAGATCTCTCAAATATCAAGACAGATTATGTATGCCACAGCAGGGAAAAAAAACTGTAGGAAAACAGAAAACTCTTCTAGACGGGCTTTGTTTTAGTTTAGTTTTTGGATGGCGGGGGTTGTTTGCTCTCTTATCTGTACTGAAGCTTGGAATAGCCTGAGGCAATGAATAGCACAAATTAAGCAGGAGTAAAAACCAGCTGGAAAAGTCAAAAGGTAAGATCAAATTGAATTCCTCATCATTAAGCAACAGAACAACAGCTAAACCTGTGACAAAGGAAAATTAAATTTGAAATACATGCTTTTCACTTGTATCCAAATCTGTTAGCATGGTTGGTCTTCTTCCTTTTACATCACCCCTTTTTGTGAAGCTTTGTTATAGTACATAAGCCCTGTATTCTCCAATAAGACATGGTTTCCTAAATAACAGGTTACTTAAAGCATGCATCAATTAATTTCTCATTCTGCAAAACAGGCTATGTTCTAAATGCTCAAACTCTAAAATGTCAGTTTCCATCTCTTAGCAAAATTAATTAAACTGAATTAGTTGATGCAAAGTTAGTCTGTAAAGAAAATAAAGTTTCTGGTAAACATTAGAGCTTTCCTTTTCTCCCTTACATCAGGTCCACAGATCCATTAGAATGGGACTTGTGCCTCCAGGAAGCAGACCAGAGTCAGAAAGAGTGCTTCTCCCGGAAGCAGAGCAGAGTGTTCCACCCTGGACATACAGCACACTGTAAATGAGCATCCATCTCCCCTCTGCTTTTCTCACTCTACTGTGTCCCCTCAGGTATTTTACATATACCGGTAACATCTGCAGTAAATAGGGACCAAGACTGAAAAGTAAAAGCACATGATACTTAACTATCACTTGACAGACAACTAGATCCTTACTTTAGTTGTACAGCTGTTCAGGGTTGAAAATTACTAAGGAAATACAATGCAGGAGGAACAGTTTTCAAATTACACAAAAGAATAAATGGCCATGAGAGTTATAGGAAATGGTTTAATGAAAAAGAAACAATTCTTTTTCCTAGGAAAGTTGTTAAATTCAGACAAAATCTCACATTGGAGATTCAGTAAACCTCATTATACAGCAAGACATTTTAGTATAGTGTTGGGAGAAATTAAGTCACAATCCATAAATTGCAGGGCAGGAACAAAATTCGTACCTTAAGGAACCATTTCATGCTGGGATCCTTGCAGAGAATAATTCTCTTGCATGTGTTAATATCATCGATATAATACCATCATACGTTTGCCCTAAACTCTCATAGAAGGTCATTAAGGTTATGCTTCACGTGTTTAACATGGTATTTAACTGCTGGACTTTACATACACCAGTACAACACTTGTTGACATCTTTCTGGAGCCTAGCTCAGCAGTGTACCACATCATCAAAAAACTCTTTTTAAGTCCACACAAATGCAGATGGAAGCCTGCTATTCACCAGGAAACTCCCTGTGCCAAGGTGCATTTACAGAGCCTCTGAGTTTTGTTAAACAAACCCAAGAGTAAGCATTTCTCCAGACAGAAAAGTATAAAAACAGTGTCAGAGCCACTCTCCTGCTCCTATCTTTTGTTCCATTATGGATGATCACTGAAATTTTTTAAAAATGCAGCCTTAAAACACAAAAAAATAAAATCAAAACAACCCAAACAGTTTCCACTGTGTCCTCACACGCTATCTGGCAGGATGGGATTATTACTAGCAGTTTCCAGATGCAAAGAGACTGATCACAAACTTATTGGCAGGACTCTGCTATGTACTTTATCCCAGCTGCGAGAGCTGCTCGGCCCGCCAGCACTGTCACACAAGAACTGGTCCATCTTCCTTCATGTAAACATAAGAAGTGCATGGACAGTTCACGAAGCAATGGGAAACTGATTCCCCTGAAACAGGAGGATTGCCCTGCAGGTCAGACATAACTGCAGCTTTCACAGCAAGCACAGATGAACAGACCAGCACATTCCTGCTATTCCTGCAGGCAGAAGTAGTGTGACACCTCAGTGAGCAGTGCACAAGTGAAGCAGACCCTTAAATGCCCTTTGCCTCAGAAGATCCCTTCAAACAGAAATTGTTCTTTACTGCCTACAGATGCAGAAGTGCATGATCCCAACAGGAGATAAGGACCCAGATGGAAGACATCTAGAGTATGGCCAGTAACTCAACCAGTCTGTCTCTGCAAGACAGCAAGTATTTTGATAGATCTCAGAATGAGTAGGCTTTGTTTCTGTGATATCACTTAACTCCTCACTGCTGACAACTGTCTTCCATTTATGTTTTTTTAGGGCACTGGCTTGTACCTGGAAACATTAATCTCAGCATGGCCACTGCCACGTCTCCCAGTCACTTCTCAATCCAGAGTACTACGTACAAGGGCCACAGCACCACATCTCCTCTTTCCATAAAGCACTACTTCGATTTCCAGGAACAGACCAGTTTATTTTCCTCTTTCCAAAACTAACACTACTGCTACTGTAATCCTGGAAAAAGAGATACCCAGGGGAGAATCAAACGGCAATAACAGAAGTTGTGAAAACAAAATGGCTTCCTTCCATCTGTGAAACACAACCACTGGGGAGGGAAAAGGCGGAATGCTTTGAACAGGAATCTCTGCAATAAGAGTTTATTTAGATGTGTCAGACAGACAGTGTCCTGCTGTGCTTGTCCCCAATTATCTGGAATTAGAAATGAGATGGGGAGAAGATTGCAAACTTTTGATCTGAAGCAGAACAATGCCAGTTTCATGGTATCAGTCATGTCATACCCTTAGAGGCAGCCAAGCCTGAGATCTGTTCCTAAAACTCTCATACATCTTATCCTGACCTCTTTTGATCCAAATGATGAGTAACATACACAAAATGAAAGCATCTCGTAGAAGAAGATGAGACCTGCCTGTAACCCCATGGCTGCAGCTTTGGGAGCAGCTGAACTAAAGTTTTTTTAAAGTTTTTTGCCAATGAAAAAGGAACATCAGGGCAGGCTTCCCCTTCTCCCCTCCCTTCACTCTGTCCCTATACCTGACCAGACAGTACCATCTCCTTCCCTCCTTTACAACAACATGACAGACCATCCTAAGCCTGGGTTCTTTTTGACTTGAGTTAGTCTGGGAGAGGTGGAGAGAAGGGCTGGTCAGGAGCAGAGCAAGGCTATACACTCCCTCAATTCTGGGGAATCGAGACACTGGATCACGCCCAGTACTGCCCTCCTTGAATACCACTGGAAAAGTTGCCCATCTGTGGGACTTCAGAACACCTCTAATTTGCCTCCCCTGTAATATTTTTTTAGTATCAGTTGACTGGAGTTAGGCTCACACATTATTTTTTTCTGATTACTCCAGACATCTCTGCTTTCTATTAGGACTGCAGTACTGCACCAGCACTCAGCCTTGGCAATTGCTCATGCTAAAGTTTTCTGCAATCATGGCAGAAGAGAAACAGACACTCAGATTTAGGAGAGACCTACCTAAAAATATTATTAGCTTGCTGCTTTATTTTAAATGACTGAAAGGCACAATCATTTAACTTAAAAACATTTTCTTATTGAGCAACACAAGCACAGTTAAATTTGTAGCACACATTTCATTAAAATAAAATATCTGTTAATTAAGTAACAGATGTTACTGCTAGCATTGTGAGTCCTAAGTATTTTAACATACATATTCACAGTATTTTGTGTAGTGATGTACAAATGCATGTACTTTACAAATGTTTGCATAAATATCCAGCTTCAGGGACAAATGCACATTTCACAGTTCAGTTCAAAAATACAGCTCTTCCACAGAATAATATATCCAGTGCCTGACAGCTATCTTCACTTATTTGAGATAACTAAGTTTAAAGTATGACTGCTAATAATATACTGACTTCTCTTTTTAAGGATACTTAATGTCACAACAAAACACAAACCTCCAACTTTCACTTCCACCAGGAAAGCATTTGAGATCTCCTAGGTCCTACATATATTTTAAACAGAGGTTCAGAATTAAAAACTTAATTAAAGAACAGGAATTTAAATGGCCTAAACTTATCTATCAGTTAACAAACAAATTTATGTGGCCATATCTGAACACACACATCTGATCACCTGAAGTGTGCTAAGAGATACACTTACTTCCTGTGAAGGAAGAGACAGTGAAATTAGAAAAATTTGTACAAGCACCACTGTTTTGAAAATCACCAGATGTTTTCAATGATCAGCTGACCAAAAAAGCAAACAAAAACATTAACTGTCATCTGAAAAAATTGTATATCATTTGAATACTCCTACTTAAAAGAAAGTGTTAAAATAATGTCAGGATAAACTTCCTACCCAAACTTCATTACTTGGGTATGAAGGGTGAATACCTGCTAAAGCTAAATTGTCTCCTAAAAAAAAAAAAAAATCATAAGTGAGAATGTTCGTAAATCCATATAATTTCTCTAGATATATTACTCTTCAATAATAATTCATAGCAGCAGGGGAGGGAGTTTATACCTGCCATGTCTTATTTCCAGGCTGAAATACCAACATACGTATCCGATTTCTTTAGGAATAAAAAGATACCTTCCCACCCACAATACACAACTCCTTCATACAGAATGAAAGATAACTTTTTTTTGAGATTTCATCATTGCCATTCCATTGTATGTTAATTATAGGTGCTAGTTTTGGCATGATTTCACTAGATGAGCACTTGCCATGTCACCAGGGCTCAATTTGATTTTTGTCTTCTCTTGCCAGCATGACTTCTGTTGTTCCATAAAAAAACCCTGAAGGATACCACATAACTCTAAAAAGCAGTTAAAATTTCTGTCCTTTCTTCTCTTCTCTGAAAAATTAGTTTAATTTGAGATCCCTTACAGTATAGTAAAATAAAAATAACTCGACAACAAACTCAATCTGATAACTGCTTTGAAGAAAATCCTGTGTACTGAGTTATGCTATGAAATAGTGTTCCTAATTCACTGATTTAAATATAAACTTCTAGAGATGCGTCTGCATTAGTTTAAAAACAGACAGTTTAAAAAATAGATTAGTTTAAAACATAGACACTATAACGATTTATTAGCTGGTGTAACAAAGTTCAGATGTTAAAAAAAATAAAAACATGCATTAGCAGTGTAGACTCACCATTATTTCCAAAAAAATATAGTTTGAAAATAGGGTAAAAATACAAAAGAAAGTAAATATGCTAGAAATATAAAGCAAGGTCTGGTTTTAGTTCATGTTATGATTTTTCAGTCTGAGTGTGCAATGGCTCTTACCTAATGAGAAAAGGAGCAAATAATCAGTTCTTTCTAGCAATTAACTGATCTGCATGCAGGATGATAATTAAAATGAGTCATGCATGTAAAAGGAAACTGAATCTTTCCCTTGACTCATTTTTCTTCTATTAATTTACTTTCAGAATGGCATGCTTCACTTCAAAATTCTGCCAGAAATTGATATACAAGTGTATTCAGTCATAAAAGTTCTGGGTGCAGCTTCAAAGCAACTCCACGTTTGAATCCCGTGTAGCGCGGAAAAATTTGCCAGCTGACTCGTGTTACCTGATCTTAGAGCCTGCAATGTTTGTACAGCAGTAGAAATAACCAGAGATCACCGAAGGAATGGTAAGTCCTACAGGATTAGCCCATGGACAGTGTTGCTGCTCATCTCCTCCCTACTTTTGACATAGTGGTACCACCTGGCTGGTGGGTGCTGGGCATGCCTGCCAACACAGGATTCTCTCCAGAGGCTGTGCAGGTAAAAGAACTGTGCCTGCCCTGTAGTCCCACAGTGTATTGCTTTAAGAGGTAGTCCTGTAGCCACCCTTTGCCTGTCAGTTCAGGTGCTTCTGCTGAAAATGGATGAGCTGTGTTTCCATCTGTCTGCACACTGGGGAACCCACCTGTAGTCACCACCTCCAAGTGTCCTCACCACCAGGTCACAGAATTGTCCGAAGGGGAGGAGTTGGAGGATTGTCCCATCTTACTGAAGCTGACCTACTCAAGAGTAAGACAGCCAAGAGGACAGAGAAAATGCTTGAAAGAACCTGATTTAGTGAGAGAAAATGCTTGAAAGAACCTGATTTTGTAAGACTTAGCTGGTGCCTGCAGTTAGGAGTTGGGAATTACCATTTCTGAGCCCTATACTTAGGAGCTTGGCTGGTTTTAAGTAACTTCTTAGATATATGAAAAATATATGAAACTTCAGAGAGTTGGGAGAATGTGGGGCATGACAGCCATCTCATGTTTAATCAGAACATCGTTTTTTTTACCAGCGACTGATGATGAAGGCTGGTGATAGGTTGCTGATACAAAAAAAAATGCATGTTAAAAGTGCCCATGTTTTGGCACCAGTGAAAGGAAGTCTCCAGCCCAACAAAGAGCTGACTGCTGAGCTGCCAGGGTCATGGGGCAGGCAGGCAGGCTGGCTGCTGCACCATAGTCTCATTAGATGTGTACTTCAGAAACCAGCTTCCTCCCAGTCCTACAGCATGAGCAACTTGATGGTAACTTTGCACACTGAATTATCAGCTATGTTACAAATTTCATTCACAGTATCACCAGAGGAAGGAAATTAAGTGTTATTTGCTAGAATATGCTGGAAGTATGTCATGTGATACATCGCCTTGTTTGTCACTGTGATGCATTCTTCATACTCAAGGCTTGATTGCCTCCAGGGAGCTGAAATCCAATGGCTTTAGTAAAAACCAATGGAAGATGTACTGCTTGCTATGCCTGACTGCTCTTTATTACAGATCAAAAGGGAAAAAAATGGGGTTTTTTAACATGGGATTAAAGGTGAAATTCAGCTATTCTCTAGCACATCTTTTGCTTTTGGTGCTTGCTTAAGAATCTTACTTGGAGCTGTGTTAATATATGTTAGTTTTTTCAAAGAGATTTTCAGAAAAAAATTTTTTTAAGTTTAGCTTTCTAGAATTGGTATTCCTCTCTTGAAGAAATATAAGAAAAGCCTCTGCTTTTTTCTTGTTGAGAAAATGAGATTTGTTCAGCAGTGGAGTTCACATGTTTGAGCAGGTGATTTTTTTCAGGGATTTTTTTGTTAGGTATGATTGTAAAGATTTTAATTGAGAAAATTAGTTTAAATTAGTTTCTTGGATCATAAAGAATAGAAATAGAATTCAGACCATCAGGTTCCTATTTGTAATTAATGTAAACCTCAAAAAAAGTTACTTCTGTGTAGAGTTGTTGTTGGCTAGTAGCTATTGTATGTATTTTCAGATCAAAGGAAATGAGCCGCAAATAGGGGTTTTTTAAGTAACTGGGTTATTCTTTCTGAACACAGTAAATGTTAATCTTTAAACACAAATGGTATCAAGGGGTTAACATCTCTTAAGTGATTAGTCAGACTGGTGAAATATTTTGCCAATTAAGAAGCAGCAGATTTTATCTGACCTACTAGAGTGGGGTGGGATTTTTAAAGCTTAATCATTTATAAGCTACATTTGATGTAAGGGGCTAATGTTTATTGACTGAACTCTTGGATTTAACAGAATTTTTTCTGAAGTACAGTGGGATTTAATTTTATTTCATGTTGTCAGAGAAGTGTTGTGAGGTGTTTGGTTTTTCGTTTGTTTTTTTTTTCAAAACATTGAAAATACTCCAAGTTACTAATGCAGGTAACTAAACATCTGTGGAGTTTTGCTTACTAGAGACACAGATGACAGATGCACACACGCACGAATACATATTCATATGCATTCATTTGAATTAAAGCCAGCCCATTTGTGGAGGGTTTTGAAATTTGGACTAACTTCAAGACTGCTTCAAATTTTTCCTGTAGTTACTGAAAACTGAACACTGTATGTAGTAGGGAAATAGTATGCTGGCCACATGACAACTAATTAAAAGTATAGGCCTGAAAGGTTTTATCTGCAAGACCTGTAATAGGAGTTTATTATGGAGAGGAAAAGCTAGGGAGAAGAGTCAAATTAATTCTTCCCTTCCCTTCCCTTCCCTTCCCTTCCCTTCCCTTCCCTTCCCTTCCCTTCCCTTCCCTTCAACTTTCTTCCTGGAACTTCCCAGAACTTCCCTTCCCTTAGCAGAGGAATGACATGGAACTGTTGGGCAGAAGAATGACATGGAACTGTTGGAGCAATTCCAGAGGAGGCCACAAAAATGATGAGAGGGCTGGAGCACCTCTCCTGTGACGACAGGTGAGAGATTGGGGTTTTTCAGCCAGGAGATGAAAAGGCCCCAGGGTGCTCCACTTTATAGCGTCTTCCAGTATTTAAAGGGGGCCTAGAAAACTAGAGAGGGACTTTTACAGGGGCATGTAGTAACAGGACAAGTGACAATGGCTTTAAACTAAAAAAGGGCAAATTCAGATTAGATATAAGGAAGAGTGCTTTTACAGTGAGGGTAGTGGAACACTGAAGCAGGCTGCCCCGAGACATGATAGGTTCCCCACTCTGGGAAGCATTTAATATCAGGTTGGATGAACCCCTGAGCAACCTGATCTAGTTGAAGATGTCCCTGCCCATTGTAGGGAGGTTGGACTATTAAAAGTAACTTCCAACTCAAAGTAGTCTATCATTCTATTAAACAGATTCATACCTCACCAAACTAGAAAGGGAGAACTGCTAATAACTCAAGCCATATGACTTCCCTGAAATAATTCAGCATTGAACTTCAGTTTATTTTCAAGGGTGGAAAAACCTATGGGGGAGGGAAATTGTAATCTTGATTCTAGCATTGACCTTAACTTTCTTAATTCCAGCCTATCTCAGTCTACTATAGATTTTTATGGCTTTTCTCTGGTAACAGTCAACATCATGTTATGATGTATCTCATGATACACAGACATTAGCAGGTTATTCCAGTAGCAATTGTACCAGTTCCAAATAAATGATACAAACTTTACTCGTAGGCAGAGCACCTCATTTTTATTGTCTGGAATTGTGACAGGTCCTTCCTCTTATCCTTGGATCTTCCCTCTATGTTGACAACTTATGTTGAGCTGATTATCTGCTGTGATCCTCTTTTCAGAGTTGCCACATTTCCGCATGACATGTCAATGGAGTTATTCATATTTCTCATCAGGATGACTTCGACTTCAGAATTTCCAACCTGTCCACATTACCATCTCTTTCTATTATTTGTCATTCCACTATCTGCCGTATGTTATTGGCATGGAAAGCACTGACTTTTTCCATCACTGGTGATTTTTAAATGCTCTTTTCATGTTGCAGATTGAACAAGAATTAATCCAGAAATATATAATGCCTCCACTGCCCTGAAAGTCAAGCTGCCTGACCACAGGGGTCCTTTAGGGCCTTGCAAGCTCTGGTTTTGTGACTCTCCAGAGGCTCACATGGGTAATGTGATTTTTGTCACCAATAAAATGAAGAGTGAAGAGACAGCAGCTTATCTGCAATTCCAGCTAAACAAGAACAACTCCATATTTACAGTTACATTAGGCACCTGTCAGTTAGCCAGGTCAAAGCTGATACTTTGATTTTCCTTTGGTTAACTTTGTGAGCAAAAATGGCTGTTGAAAGGTTAAATACTTCACCTAAGTCTATTACACATCTTTATCCATCAACTGGTCACTTCACATTAAAAACAACCTAGAAATTTTCATCAGATGAATTTACCACGAACCTGTAACAGTCAGCATTAGTTTTATACACTTATTCAATTGCCTGTTAATTCAATCCCACCAAAGACAACCCAATGTCATATACACAGCCAGCCTTTTCCAGCATTTCTACCCAGTCCACCCAGCACCATTTCCCCGAAGGAAGGAGAGCATGGTTTTCAAGGCAGTACCCACTGCTCGAGGAGCAAAATATTGCCGCCTACTACAACTTGATGCAGAAAGTCAGGACTGAAACTACCAGTGATGGGGCCCAGTGAATACATAGTGTATCACTGCCTCCTACCATCAATCTGCCCTTACCTTCTCAGGCAGCAAGGGCACTCTGACTGTTCAGGGCTGACAGCACAGTCACTCACACATCTGTACATTCAGCTCTTCTCTCCAGCAGTCCATAACAAAACACAGATACAGCCCGTAAGTCCATTGTACAACATTAAGTCATCACATGTAATCTAACAGAGACAGAACACTTATGTCATATTCTAGCCTCTGAAACTTCTCCAGAAGAAAATATAATAATAAATTGGTGGGAAAGGTGAAGATGATGGAGATGTAAATAGCATTAATAGAACAGAGAACTTACTGCTCAGCTTTTCCAGATTTTCTGAATGCCCTTTCTTTGGCCTTGGTGATTTTAATGGATTCTGTTTATGGCTGTAGTTATTGGACTGGAGCCTGTTTTGTTACAGATTTGTGATAAGTGCTACAGTGTCTGTTCCAAATACTGAACAACACTAATTATAAATATCTTGTTGATTTTGCTCTCTCATTTACAGTTGTGCCATTCATACTAATGCCCAGACTGTAATGTGCTGTTCAATTTGCTTCTTACAGAAAATGCTCAACAGTCCTGAGCACAGTGATCAGGACAATCAAACTCAAGGGGCAGAGTTTTGACTTCTAAAGATTTGTAAGTGACTGCTCAGTATCCAAAAACTGAAGTCACCTGTGAGGTGAAATTGGTGGGAGACTAAGTTTTGATAACACTGATTATTATCCTCCCCTAATAATTTAAACCACAAATGATTAATGCAAAAAATTACTATTTTTGTAAATTCAGATTTAATACAGATATACTGTGTATCTTAGAAATGAACAGACATCTGAAGCTTAATAGGTGGCACTGGGAAACATTTTGAGTTGCATCATGATGAAAAGACATACTCTGCAAAGCTCTTAAAATGAAGAATCTACTGTGTAGCTGCATACAACCCCTAAAGACCAGACTTTGGGACCCACAAGCTCTCCAGCAAATGTATGCTCTGAAATAATTGAGACAAACAAAAAAATGGATGTTCTTTCAGAATTTTAAGACAATTGAAAATGGGCATGGAGCACTTACTATTGGAAAAGGGCTTTAATTGTGACAACATCAGCTATGCTGGCTTTGGGTTTTTAATTAAATTTCCAGCCCACAATTTCCATCTCTGCACATGCAGAACTAATTTTTTCTCATCTATGTGATGCTGAGCAGATATACCATGTATAATTTTGATGGGTGGAAGCCATACATTTCAATTCACCTCCTTTTCTCCTTCATAGTACCTCCAAATTTCAGTCAGATCTCTGTGGTACTGCAACACCATCACTGCCAAATGGGTCATCTGTCTTTCATCACTTTACAGAAAAGTAATTTTTTTCAGTTTTAGATCAACAGATCCACCTA
Organism: Pyrgilauda ruficollis; assembly: GCF_017590135.1. Lineage (NCBI taxonomy): Eukaryota > Metazoa > Chordata > Aves > Passeriformes > Passeridae > Pyrgilauda > Pyrgilauda ruficollis. The sequence continues at coordinate 170,086 of NW_024523822.1, forward strand.
AACCTGAAACGCAAATATATAGCTAAAGCTGTCTACAGTTATTCCTAGTTATTAAAATTTTCAGCACCAGTTCATGTTATAATTGATGCTGGTATTTTCCTCAAGTGTCAGTAAGCAGAGTTTTATAAAGGAAAGGAAGATTACATCTCATAAGTGTCTGTCAGCTTCTGAGGTAACTTTAAAAATACCCAAAACTCTCATCAACAGGAGCTCAACAATGCATTATGGGCCTCCTTACAATTCCATACAGTTCCAGACAACATTAAACACTAATTTCTCCTGAAGAGAAAGATAAGTAGATAGAATGCTATTAGTGTTATTTAACATATACAGTTCACAACTACAGTTCTCCTGAAAACATCTGAAAGTGTATCTCAGGCAGTTCATGGATTATCTGTTATACAGTCTTACCATGTTGTAAGAATTGGAATTATTCAATACTATATTAAATAAATAAAGAAAGAAAGAAAGAAAGAAATAAGTTAAATTAATATAATTAGGCTTTTGTAATTGGCTGAAAAATATGCCCTGTTCACTTGGTACCTCAAGACAACCTCCCAGTACTGGACACCCTCTCCAAAGCTGCTCAGAACATTCTTCTTCTACCAAAGTCAGATCAACCACAAGAAACCCAAACAAACAAACAACCCCCCAAAACAAACAAAAAACTCCCAACCAAACACCCCAAAAAGCTGAAACAAAAAAAAAGCCCGAACGAACAAAAAAAATACAACCCAAAAGCCCCCAAACGAAACATTAAAAAACCCCAAACACAACAAAACAAAAAAAAAAACCCAAACAGCAACAGATCTCTTAAGTAAATCTCTCTCCTTTCACTCTTATCTGCACCCATTTCTTTCTCAAATGCTTAACACAACTTCATTACTTGTCTCAAAGAATAATAAATACAGACTCTGAGGAACTGACAGGAGTAGGAGATAAAAAAATTCAAGATACTGAAGTGAAGATGCACTTTTTTGAAGCAATTATCTTCATTTCTGCTGAAACAAGACAGATGTTCCATTTAACAGACATTATTTCAATACAAAAATCAATACTTGAAATTTATAAAGAAACTGACACCACTTAATTTTCTGCTATTCTGGTCCTATCAAAATGAAGTCCAACTTAACATCTAATTTTGCATTATCTGTTAAGAGAGGAAAGCAAAGATATTATTGCATTCTGTTTCAGAATAAAACTGTTAGTCCATGGATCGTGCTTTAAATTTTCATGTTAAAGAAATCCCTAGCTATAGTGAAAGACCAACTCATAATATACATGTTTTCCTATTGCAAAACAATGCCCCTCAGTTATGTTCCAGAATACTGAGGTTTCTTAGAAGCACTTTTTCTCAACAGCAGTCATGCCAGAAAATGGACAAGTTGAGGAATTGGTTGCTACTTTAAAAGTCAATCCACTCAAACCATTCATGCAACTAAAAAGCCTAATAGTTCAACAATGCAATGAATAAAGTGACTGTAAAAAGGGATGAGCTAACTTTGCTTTTACTATCTTTTGATTGTGTTAATTTTTTGGGCAACATTTATCTTTCTAAAGCATCAGCCATAAATGCACAAACTATAAATGTAAGCAGACAGAATCACAGAAAGCTTCCTCAAATTATGAAATGAGCGAGTGCCTCATGACTTCAAAATCTGTATTTACCAGGGATAATTAATTTAATGAACCACACTTCCTGGCAGTGTGCCAACCCACCTCTTAAGGAAACACCAGAAGACTGTATGACTACAGATGCAGTTGTTCACTGAGAAGTAAATTATGAGCAGTACTCATTAATTCATAAGAAGAGATATAGTTATGAGGTTTTGGAAGAGGAATGGAAATACCTCAGTTATTCCTTTTGTTCAAAAAATTCTGCTTCCCTGTTTTTTAGAACAGAGGTCATATTCCTTTGTTTTGTTTGATCTAGTTCATTGCCTATTGGTTACACTTAAAATTTCCAGTGACTGATTACATGAACCATTTGACATCATCACACATGAAAGTTTCCCAGACATGGAAAATGAAAGGGGTTAACTATAAACCTACACATCTAAGTATCACCATGTAGATTCTGCATATTAACATCAATATTTGGCAAATATTTCCATTACAACTTCTAACACAAGTTCAAAAACTAATAAACTTTAGCACTAATGAAGCTAAAGTTCATCTAAAAACAGCAAAAACCCCACAAATGGTTCTCAGAAATTGGAGGTAGGGAATAGACAGTCTGCTCAGTCTAGGTCAATGCAAGACTGCTCATTGCAGCACTGCTTTCTGAACAAAGTAACCCATTTAATTTTATTGTATCTGACTAATGCAATTTTTGGTATTTGATGGGAAACAGTTCCAGAGAAAATTATTTCAATACAAAACATAACACTGACACATAGCTAACATTTTCTTCATTTCATTATCACCTTGCTTCTTTGACCTAATTTCACCACTGTTCAAAAAGGCTATTAAGAGTAGTTTTGTTTCCCTCATAAATCTTCCCACCAACCCTTTGATCCTTTTGACACCTTCTTCTTAATTCCTGTGAATCCATCAACAACTTTTCATAACATGTACCTTGAAATGCCTGCAATTCAAACAAATGTAAATGTAAATGGACAAAGAAGTGTTTATAAAACAGGAAAGAAACAATTTTTCTCTCGCCCCCTTTGTTTGTCCCTAGAATATTTTGGCATACAATTGGAACTATTATTTCTTCATTACTACCTCAAACTCAGATCTTACAGATTTTCCTAGTTCTTTAATAGTTTTCAGGTTTCTCAGACCCATTTTCTTTTTAGTTTAAAATGCACAACTGCGTATTATTAAATAAAATATTTCAAGAAAAAACTCAATCAAGTTCTTCCTCTTACTTAAACTGGGATGTTTGATGCTGAATGAGGATGATACTATGATTTCTATATCTGATGATATTTTTTTCAGAGATTTCTGTCCTGGAAAATCATGTACTAGTTGTTCTGCATGCCAATTGTGGTCAAACACTACTTTTTTCACATGTCCACTCAATCAAAATTAAGACTGCGTTTTTTTGTGAGGCTCAAAATATATCTCAAAAGTTACCAATATAAAAAACAATCACATTATTATAAATATTAAACATCATGAAAACTGCAACACACAGCCATTTGCTTTTATAATATTTTCCAGACAGTACACATGTTTAAAAATTTAACTATTCACATATTTAAACAGCTATCTATCTTGTGCTGGAATAAACCAATGCGTAGGTGGTGAATCTTCCAGCTGAACTGCACAAAAACATTAGTACACAGAAAAATAAGTGAAAGGGAGCCAAAATATCTCCCCTCAACAGGCAGAAGCTCATTTAAGCACATGAAAAAACATAGTCATTAGGGAAACTAGTTTATCTTCTGTTTCTGAAAGGATGTAATAAATAACAGACATAACTACAGTGTGGGCCATGTTCAGTAAATCTGTGAGGTCTCTTGGACCACACACTCCCTCCAGAAAGTCACACATATTAGTGATGAAGCAACTCACCCACCCAAGGCAATGCTCAGATCACTTACATATGGCTGGAAAAGGAGAGAGAGACATTCACCAAATGGTTACCAGCATCAAGAACTACCACCACTGCCAGACTCAGCACCAGCTATCCCAGTGGCATTTGAGGATGCAGGAATAGCTACAGGCCTCTTCAGAGGCTTGAACTCCCCAATAATCCAATGCAAATAGGAAAAACAAAGTCTTCTGTTGACTGCTTCATTTACTTTTTAAAACTTCAAGGTGCAAAAGCCCTCAGAACTACAAAGGTCTCTGAGCCACAGTCAGCAACCACAAAAGTGGGTATGGATGATGTGCTGCCAGCCTACAATGCAAATTAAACCTACATGCAAAGGAAAAGGAAAACCAACTACTTCCTGATCATGTTAAATTACAGAAGAAGAAATATGAAATTTTTCATTCAACAGCTGCTTCTCCTCCAACTGGCTAACAGGTTAGGTATGTCTGCCCTTTCCAAAAAACAAACGTACCCTATCTTCAAAATAAGATAGATCACATAGGAGCCATTAAAAAACTTGGCTCTCAACAGATCCATAATCCAGGGGGACGGACCAACTACTGAATCATTTATTCCACTGTGAAGGCATGTGAACTTCAAAGAAAAAAGGAGGAAAAAAAGCAGAAAAAAAAAATCAAGCTTCTGCAGCCTAGACAGTTTTATGCTGACTATAACCATATATAGTTTTGTGCTTTAAATCTTTATCTCAGTCAAATGAAAATACAAACACACAAATAAAAACTACTAAAATAAATTATGCATGGAGAAATTAAGATTCAAAGCTTAAACCAGCCTCTACTCACTAAGGACAATGCTGAGCAGCAATGTTCATTCCTCTCTCGGTTCATAGACAAAGACTATACTACATTATTAAACCATTAATGGCATGCACATTTTAAAACAACAGAAAAACACAATTCAAACTAGTTAAATTCAGAGCAATGAGGACATATAACTCATCAGAATCAAATAATTAATTTAGTTATATGCAAAACAAGAAGAGTGGCATACAGCAGAGAGACTATCAAACTGCTATTTTTAAGCAGCAGACAGAAGAGGTTGGTGGACCTATTTATTATTCCTTAAGCAGGACACCAGCTTCACTGCAAGACCAGAACAAACACTATTTCTACCATCAAAATGCAAATTAAAGAGATACACTCTTTGCTTCTCTCAAGCAAAATCAAGATGCCTGTGGCTATCCAAAGACAACAGAATGCTCCCTGTCCTGAGCAAGGAAGCTCACAAAGAGGGACCCCTTGCACTGTCACTTGAAGCTCCTGCCTTCTCTTTTTATGACTACAGTGCCCCATGCACAGGACTCTTCAAGACATCTCTGTATATTAAGCCCTATTGATGCTTGTTTGTTCCTATTTCATGTAGTGCATTTTTGTTATTCGTACCAATTACAGTTCCTTTAGGAAAAACAAATGTTTTGACCATACCTGCTTCCTCTTTAAGTAAGAAGATACATAGTCATCCGAGCTTCTGAGGCTATGCAGAAAAACCACAGGAAATAAACTTAAAAACAAGCCTCTGCTTTCTAAAAAAGAAACTTTGTATTTCTGAGAATTTGACTGAGGAAGGACACATAATGGTCTAAGTCAGCCCACAAAAAGTAAGTAGCAGATAATTGTGTTTCCCTCCCAGACTGCAAACCACTTCACCATACACTGGGACTCTAAGTGCTCATTCTTCAGCTATCAGGCCAACTTCTTCCTATGAGTTGTAACAGCTGAAGGCTTCGGAGAGAATGTGGAGTATATTTCACTTTTGCAAAGATGGCTACACATGAACTGCTCTCTTCAGCTGATGCCTCAGGCCAGAAAGACACCAGTCTGATGTACTATTGCTACTAGATTTGAATTAACCAATGCTTCTAAATAGCATTTCATATTATCTGACAGAGAAGAACACAAAAGAGCAATAATAGCACTGATACTGATCAGTTTTTGTTCAGTCCTTCCAGTAAAGGAAGGCGCATTGGAAAGAGAGAGATCTCTTTCCCATATTATTTGGTTTGTTTGACTGAAATATGAACTTTTCATCCTCACTGAAAGAAAAAAAATTACTCAGTCAATATCTGAGGTCAACGAACAATCAATCATGATCGTTACCTAGATACAATGACAGTTTTTTATTTTTTTTCAGCATAACTCAATAGCAAAAGACTAAATGGACAAAAACATTACAAAGATTTTTTTTTTTTTTGTTTACTGTTTTCACAGATCACATTTGAAGTGTGAGTCTCTCTGATACATTCCCCGAATTTCTGGGAAAGAACCTTGCACTATTCTTCAGCTAAAAGACAGATATCTAAACAGTAGCTTCATGTTAGCTGGCACACTTGTAAGTATAATCAGTTAAAGACAGCTGAATCTTTCTCTGTCCATACAGGAGAGGTGTTTTAGTCCAACAGAAGAGCTGGAAAACTTTACTGCCTAAAAAGAATAGTTACTTTTATCAGTTCCAAAATACCAGCTGTGATGCTGTTGACTGTGACTAACTGAATTTGGCACAGCTTTAATAATCCTTCAGAGAAGAGAATTCTATTTGCTATATGCAAATACATCATCAGTTCAAATATCTGCAAGTATTAAATGATGATATTTGAACAAAAGAATCTTTCTAGGGTTTCCTAAAGTCTATTCTTAAAGCAGTCAGAAAACAACTTTACTAACATTAATTAATGTTCACTCAGTATGTAGAGATCAAAGTATTTACTATATACAAATATCCCAACAATAACACAAGAGCACTCACAGTTATTTACAACAAACTTCAGCAGTTTCACCTACACAAACCAAAATGTTGCCTTTTCCTTCCCACCTCCAAAGCCACACACTTCAAGTAAAGCCCACTTTGGTAAGTGAAGCAAAGTGTACGGAGTAAAAGTATGATCAATTTACCTCAACAGCACATGCAGCTACAGACTACACAGGCTCAGGAAGGAAATTCCTAATATCTACATGATCCTCTTCTCTTCAACTCAGACTCCACTGCAGTAGCACAGGATAAATCTAGGAAATCAACCACCAGTAACACAGAACAACCTAATAACTGGCACAAAACACCCTCACTGCCACTATGATCCTGCACAGGCTTTGAACCTCCTGGCAAAATTGCTTTTCCTCATGCCCCAAACCACTGAGAGGAGGAACGTAAAATTGTTTACTTGATATTACAAGAATAGAGGAAACATTTGTGTGCTAAAACATGAAGCAGCCTACAGATATAGTCTGAGGGAAAACACTATTAATTTAACCCCCACACTCACTTCAGAAAACCCAGCCAAAATGTGTTAAACATATTAATACACAACAGAAAAGTAAAGAAACGTGCAACATATGGCTGTGTCTTCATAAATGCCAGATAACCATTTGGTACATCACCATTTTGTATGACCACTATGCAATACAAATTAATGCCCAAGCAAGCAAAGACACAAGCACATTTCTGTCAAGTTTGCCTGAGTGCAGGATGCTGCATTCAAGCTGACTTCACATCAACTGAAAAAGTAAAAACAATATCTGTTTAGGTATTGTCAGAGTCACAGAGAGATGAGCAACATCTGACAGAGCAGAAGACCTACTAGTATAAGGTTAACATTAAAACTGGGGATGAAAAGTTATATTTACATGAGACATTTGCATCATGTGGCTATGGGTTTTGATTAGCTTACAAATGCCTTAAAGATATATCACTGAATCAACAACCTAAATCAAGTAAATCAGTAAATCAGCATCTGTATGGTAAAGAACAAAGCATCCTCCTCCCTCTATACTCATCTGTCCCCATCAGAGACATAAAGGCTTTCAGTCTTTTCTCTAACTCTGCAGGGAATCTCATGTAGCATGTGTTCATGTAAGCAGTTAAAATGTATTTACACTAGAAGGGAGATGGGCAAAAAACCAAAAAACTTTCACATTAAATACAATTTCACACACATGTAGGAGAAAATAATTCAGAAAAGCCAAGTTAGGATTACAGACATAGCTGCTTAGATTGCCTAAATGAGACAATATGTATTATCTCATCTGGCAGTTTAGCATGACTGAAATGAAACATAATTTGCAGTTGACGCCAACTGGCAGGAGACAAATGTTCATGATAATCTTTGTGTTCTATTAAGAAAGTTCTTCTGTCTTAAATTACACGGAAAATGGATTGGAGGCTTTTGGTCTAAAAAGTACAAGGGTTGCAGATGCTACCCTGAGCTGTTAACTCATAGAAAAATGCATCTTAAGTTTTTACAATTAAAAAGAACAAATCTAAAATCATGCCAGGTCAAATCGTCTATGCAGTACCTCTGTCTCCAAGAGCAGCCAAAAGCGGATATCTGGGGAAGAGCATGAGAATAGTGTAATCATTTAGTCATACTTTCCCCAAATACGCTTGTCTCCAATAATTTGCAGCTCAGGGACTTTCAAAGCCAGAGGTTGTGCTTATGTATTTAATAATCCCTTACAGACTCTTTTTTACATTAATTTTGTCCAGTTTCACTTCTAATTGATATAAATTTTCAGTATCCACAACATCCTGTGGAGTTACACAATTTAATATATGTGCATTACAAAATTCCTCTTTCTGCTATTCCAAACCCAACACCTGCTAGTTTAATTTTCATGCTCATTAGTTCTTGTACTGGGAGAGAAAATGAACAACTTATCCCTAAGCCCCTCACCATGCCATTCATGTTTTTACAAAAGTATCATCACATCCCAGATGTCTCTTCTCCTCACCAATTTAACTGCTGAAGAGAGTCACAGTGCTGAAAAGAAGATCCTCATCATGTCACTAAGTAAGAGGAGGATCCCATTCTGATTTATTCTACATCATTAGAGCCTCAAACCAAATATATTCTTAACTGGACAAACAAAACAGATGTGAAGTAATGAAAGGTAACCCAAAGAAAAGCAACAAAAATAACCAGTGTACAAAACTCAGTGCCTGTGAAGTGAAAAAAAGCAGGCTATTATAGCTTAGAAACCATAATACACAAAAAATAATTACTTACTTTGTCCTAGACAAATGTAGAATGAGCAACTGTGGTATTAAATTACTACAGGAAAAGAATTAATTGGATAACACACAAAGAAAATTTTAACATGTCATGACGATATAAGGGAGACCACTGAGTTCCTTAGAACAAGTCACAGATGACAGATACAGATGATCCTAATCTGAGGCAGAAGAATGGGGCAGACAATGCCATAAGGTCTCTTCTGGTCCTATCTTTGTATGATCTTCTTGGGACATCAGGTGGAATCTCTTCCTCCCAATGATTTAACAACAACAAAATAAAAAAGCGGGGGGGGGGGGGGGGGGGGAAGGTTAAAGGGAGCTACAGGATTGACCACTCTGGAAAATAAGAAGTTACAACCTGCTCATAAATAAATTATTTATTGACACCTTTTCCTTGCCCAGTTCGAAGCAGCCAGTGGAAAGAATGAGGGACCACCAGTCAAGAGCTGGAGACACTTTGCTGAAAATGTGGACTTCTATTCTCTGACCTTGCCTGGGCCTTCTTTAAATCTGGTTGGGAAGCGGAGTCACACTACACAGAGTACAAAGCACATGAGTATGTGAGACAGCCCCGATGCTCTCTTAAGGATTTTTTACCTACTGTGCAATGCATGCAGTGAGCAACAGAAAAACAAGGTAAACTGTTGGTACAGACTAGTCAAACACCAAAAAATTAGACTATTCCTAAGGCTCTGTTTTAGACAGGACTTTCAGTCTTTCACATTAACATGTACCATTCTTGCAGTAACCAAGCTCAAGAAAGGCTGGATATTTCTGTACTCCAGCTGCGATAAAAGGCAAGCTCAAATTCAAGCTGCCAGGGCTATCACGGAATGCGGTCTGGGCCATTTAGATGTAAAGATTGGTCAAAGGTAATTGCACTGATTTTATGCAGTCATGATCATGACTAATGATTGAATAAACATGTGTACGCAACACAAACCTCATCTACATTCCTGCAAAGTGGATACCTCTTCTAAATGACCTACCATCTCAGCAGTGCAATCAGCTGGGCAGTCTGCGTAATATCTTATACGCCACCTGTCATGTAGCATGTCTATCAGTACCTTTAAAAGCCCCAAAACAGAGAAAAATTAAGATGTTTGTTAATTCCTTAAAGGGAAACCATACCAGATAAAAACTAGCTGGAGAAAAATCAATGCACAGAGACAGAGAGAGCAATGAGATGTAGGAATGCATGAAGCTTTTACTATTATGCCGTATTCATCCCACCACTTGTGTTGAACTTAAAATGACTTTCTAAGAGCACAGAAACTTATCCACAAATACGACTGAATATAAAATTAAAATATATGCTACTATTTCCCACATGCAAAATAAAATAATACATTACAATATTAAAACTAGAACTTACATTTAAAATGTTCTTGTAAACTTAAATTACTCAGACCTGCCTGTGCAGAATGACATTCAAGTTTTATCAAGCTATTCTGAAATAGAGTTAGAATTGCCAAAGTTTTCATGATGACCATGAATACCTACTGCCTTATTTTCTGAAAGAAGTTTCATAGCAGGCTGCAAGAACTAGAGTATTTGCACAAGATATTCTCCAATATTTTTATTTCAAGCATATTTATATTTCAAGCATATTTCAGTATGTATTATTCATCAGTACTAAACAGTTCTGCAAAAAGATGCTGCCATTCTTTGCACAAAAGAACTCTGTTGAGGTACTTTGTACAAATATTGCTTTAGCTGTCATGACTGTCACTCAGTCTCCCTCATGGGGATAGGGAAGAGAATCAGAAAAGGGAAAATGATAAAACTCATGACACTTTAATAGGTAAAGCAAAAGCTATGCACTTAAGCAAAGCAAAACAGGGAACTGAATTAATGCTTCACATGGGCAGGTCAGTGTTCATCAATCACCAGTGGAGAAGGGCTCCATCACAGCTAAAAGTGACTTGGGAAGACAAACATCATCACTGCAATCCCATTCTTCTTCGCCCAGCTTTATTGCTAAGCATAATGCTGGTTTCACACCATAGGACTTGGTGTGAAACACCCCTGGAGCCAGTTGTGGTCAGCTATCATGGCTGCATTTCCTTCCAGCTTCTTGTTCATCCCAGTCTACTTGCTACCAGAGCATGAGAAGCTGAAAAGTCCTTGACTTGTTGTGACTACAGCTCAGCAGCAACAAAAACATCACTGTGCTATCAACATCAGTCTCATACTAAATCCAAAACATAGGACTATATCAGCTATTATGAAGGAAAATAACTAACTCAGCTGAAACCAGAACATCAGTAAACTCCTAATACCTGACAGAATATGTGCTCTTATCTGCAGCACCTTCTCTTCTACAGGTACTTTAACAGCAGGAACAGTAACTATATTTACAACACTGTATATACATATATGACTTATAAAACCATTATTAAACACTAAATAAAAAACCTCACCCCTTTATACGAAAGTATTTTTGGCACAACCTTCCCTCCACACACTTACTGTTCAGAGATGATGTATCGAGGTAATATGCATATGCTAAGAGACAAAACAAGAGTACATAACCATTAAAGACAAATGTACCTACCAACATATAATACTGGTGTATTATCACCACCACACACTTCAGGTTTAGACAAATGAAAGTTCAATGAAAAGTCTGAAAAACTTGTTTACAGAGATCCCAGACAAAAGCCTTGCAAGCTGCAATTCACTGACCTATGTAAACTGATTTGGCTTTCAGATAATCTCCCAGTGAATCCTATTGCAAAATCTATAAACACAGATGGCACCAACTGGCACCCTATCTGCAATCTCAGCAGAAGATCAAATAAATACAGAGACTGAATTTATCTTCCCACATCACAGGTAATTCTTTCCAAACAGAAAGGTTTAAGGGATTATCACTGAAAGCTGAACAAAGAAAGTCCTGCCACGGCTAACCAAAGTCTCAACCACCCTGAGAAGTCACACTGCTCAAATAAAACAGATTTTAAAACTGTATGGCTTTTAATAAAGTAATGCAACATTCAATTCAGACCAGGCTCTGGTTCTAATTGCTATAATCACAATATTGACCATTTCTATTAGCATTAAACTCACAGGATTTTCTTCTAAAGCACCCTTACAGAAAAACTTAATTGGGATCAGAAGGGATGAAAAGGCTGACAAGCTACAGTCAAACTGTAAGGTAAATTATTGGTTGTACTATTAAGGCATAGTATATTATTTTATCTATTGATCTATCTATTATTTTATGCTATTGATCTGGAATGGAATGACAGCATTGATACTGCTGAATTTCAGAAATTATGTACAAGAAAGGCATATAATGTATGCAATGTCAGGTGTCAGCAAGCATGAAGATCACTTAGTCAACTCTAAAGCTACTACTGTGTGTATACGTAAAATCCAAAACATACTCATCAGTAAGATGTAAGATACCACAAAGAACACATCAGTCCAAAAATACCTTCACCATCTTTAAGATGACATTAAGTATTAAGACAAAGAAGTCTGAAATACAGCAGTAACACCAATGACAAAGGAGACTGTACAGCTGCTTCAGCAATATTGCTTCATTGATTGTTTCTGGGCACTAGAAGATGTTAAAGGTAAAAAAAAATCAGCTAAAATAAGCCTTCCTTGCGTGTCTGGGTTCATTACAGTAGTCTCAGTGGCTGCAACACAAAACTATGCTTCCTTCAAGACATTTTTTGCTCTTTTCATAGTATTTAATTCTCATGGTTTATCATTAACTTCCTGTGTTTTCACCATGGACTTCAGAGAAAGCCATAAAGAAACCCCAACCAACAACATCTAAACCAAAAAAAGAAATATTTTAGAATAAATTGCTGCAGCATTCCTCTCATGCATCAGTGTATCAAATATTCTGGATTCTCCTTTGAAGAACCCACATCTAACTTAACTATAGAGCTCTGAGCTGAAAAAGACAGAACTAGAAGACAATGAGAACTGGAGAAATTAATCTTTAGCAAAAGACCATGCTGCTTTTTTTTTTTTTTTTTTTAATTACGCTAGTGAATCAGAAACTGGAACCTATTGATTATGTGAACAGCACAACAGTCTCTAAATATCTTTTGCTGTGATTTATTTATACTCAGTCATGGATACATACTATAAGTGTCCATACTGTAAGTCCAATGTATTGCCACAGTTCAGAATTTCAGATACATTCCCAACTCATTCACACAGATTGGGTACATTTGCTGTCAGTGTTTGCCATTGTAGCAAGTTTATAATTTAGTTTTCCACCGTGCATTTAGTTTTCTTTGGAATTACCTACCACAAAAAATGTCTTTTAGGAAAATACGTCTAGGAAAATTGATTACTCTCTGATTAACTGATGTTGAAACACTTATTCATGGTTAATGTCTCACCTGCTAGAGTTGTAAAGAGAAACAAAGACAAATTAAAGAGAAATTAAGACCTCAGATCTGGATTTTTTTTCCAAAATGCATCACCTTCTGTCAGCAGTATAACATGAAAACATCACTTTATTTACAAGACAGTAAAACAGTACTTGTTTAGACAGCTTTCACAGTATCTGGCCACAACTCCTGAGCAATTTTAAAATGGCAAGGGATAACAATACTATTTTTTTTTAAACTGGGCTTTACAAATGCCCACATTTTACATTCAGCTTTATTCCAATTCATCCATATGTAGGACAGTGATTTTGGAAGAATGCATCCTGTTAGTTCCACCTTCCCAGGGCAGATTTTAGGCATCACAGCTCAGGAGAATCCTGTCAGTTTTCAAGAAAGCTAAAAAGCCAGAAGGGAAAGCTGAAAAGCCAGAAGGGAAAAGTCTTTGGCATTATTTTAACAGACTTGTCAACTACAATCACATCAGCAATTGTCTTTCCATCGACAAAGGGCTCTGAGAATCAGTAACACCTTCCAGCAACTTGCCACCTCTTTCCTTGTTCCCAAATGAGTTCAAAATGCTGACACCCCAAAATTATTTATCATGTAGGCAGAAAGCAGAGAAATGGGAACCCTTGAGAGGGAAGGGAGGCACTGAAAACACAGAGGAAAGCAAGACAAAGGAAGACACAGAAAGCCTGTGTTCACAGGGAAGGAATGGGGACATAAAACAGTTTCTCTTATTGCTACCAGCAGTTGGAAGCTGAGCACTGCTCTCCTCCCCACAGGCTGGATGGTGTGAAGGGTCAGCCAACAAGAGGAGCTGTGTGCGCTTCTGCCTGGGCACGAACACACGAGCACACATGTGTAGGAGGTGAGGACAGTTAGGGACAGCAGGGCAGGCATCCTCACCCTCCCACTTCAAGCTTTAACAAACACCTCTGAGGCAAACAGCAGCTTCACCAGGGCTATTTCTATGTGGAGACACTCTTTCCTCTTTGTCATGTAACAAGCTGTGTTTAAGATGCTGAGGGTAAAATTCCTAGAAACTGTTTTGTTGCCTGATTTTTTTTTCCTTCTGATTTGCAGAAATCTTATATTAGCTAGGAGCTGCCATCCGGTGTTCAACACGTCCCCTGCTTTGCAACCACCACTTCTCTTTTACTGGGGAGCCCTCCAATGGGTACTCAATGTCTAACAGAGTAGAATCTTCTGGAAAGATCAATTTTGATGAATAATAATTCTGTTCTCCAAAACACTCAGGAAAATAATGAATCCTCCTTTTCATGTAATTATGCTTGAAACAGCAATGTCTACACCATATGCAAAATAAAACACCAGGTTTCTTGTCTGGTTGCCAACTAAACAGTCGCAGCCCCGTCAGATCCTGCTGATGCAACAACACATAGTAGTTAATAAGTCATTGTCCTACTGTATTACAGAATACCACAAGCAATCTTCACAGCTACAAGCTAGAACACGAAAAAGGATCATGGCAATTACTGGCTTCCTTTCAGTCTTTGCCAGCCGTACTTCTGATCCTAACTTACCAGCCCAGCACAACCAAGAGTGTCTTAGAAGATGTGGTGGAACAATGCTTTGATTAAGTAAGTAATAAAAATAACTGTAACATTCTTACACAGCAATGTTGCATCCATTCCCAGGGATTTACAGTCGTAAAAGAAAATGACACACTACTACTACTTGCCTGATGTGTGGGTACATCATCACGCAAACATTTCCCAGAATGCTTAATAAAAACAGACGATTAACTAAAAAAAAGATAAAGTGGGCAATTTCCTCCACACTGATTAAACCCACTGCATGACTCAGAGGGAGAAATCCTGTGAAGTGATGTGATTAAAGCTGGAGTAGCTGCAACTAGCATATTGAATGAAAAACTGAGCAAGGGTTCCATGAAACTGTGTCTGAGATAAAACCCTGTCATTAACAACTATCTTAACAGTCGGCCTATACCCTGACGTAACAATGCATGAACGTGGATAAAATACTCAAGAAGATCCCAGAGATTAATTTGGTTTATATTTTTGTAGTATGTTTGATTCAGAAAAAATAAAATGTAATGTCACTGACATTTCCCAGTTAGCCACTCTTCGTGCACAGCATAAATTTAGGTCTCTATGAATTACTATAAGGACATAAGGTTCCTGTGACCAAAGCAAACCCAATGGAAACAATAGGGCCCCTTGCAGGTATGAGCTTGAGCAGTCAGAACCCACTGCAGGACTGGGACCAAGGAGACATCTTCATTAAGGGATCTTTAACGGTGCCAAGAAAATGTTTCCCTAAGAAAGCCAAACCTTGTTATTAACATATATAATATTCTCTTCTGGATGAGGTCAGCTGGAGCTCTGTAATTGTGCTCATTTATTCCTACTAATACATCTCTCATTAGGATGCACACATTCGCAGCGTCTCGTCTGCTTAGTTCTGGCTTGGTGTAAACTTACTATGATGGTGCAACATTGCTGCTCTGCCACCAGGTACTGGCAGCGTGTGCACTTGTCTGGACACGGCACTGCCAGCCCATGCTGTTTTACTTGATGTTGCTCCAGTGCACCCACAACTTCTGAATTATAGGATCCAATCTCACAGGTGTTACTGAGTGCCTTTGGAGCAACACCTAAACTACCAAAAAAAGTGCACTGGTAACCTGTGCTGCCTGCCCTTCCCTGAAGGGCCCTAAAAACTAAAATACACACACACATACACACAGACACACACATCCCTCTCTCAAAAACTGGTCCCAGAAACACGACGGGTATGAAGAACTCGTCAGCGATGTGAAGGCTCCCAGGTGAGCTTTGAACCGTCGCTCCCAGAGGCAGCTCGCGGAAAGTCAAGAAGCTCCCGTGCCCCGGGGAGAGGCTGCAGGTGCCCGGGCCAGAGGCGGCCAGGGGCAGCCCGCCTCCCGCTACCCGTCCCTCACGAAGCCGAGCGGGGCCCCCCGACGGGCGGCGCCCCCGCGGCCCCGCCCCGCTCCTTACGGCGCGCAGGGAGCGCGGCCGCCCCGCCGTGCCGGACGTGTGCGCGGAGCGCAGCCAGGCGTCGCGGACCCCCGCCCGCTGGCCGGAGAGAGCCGGGAGCGGCCGCCCGGCAGGACCGCCGCGCGGGAGGGAGGGAGCGGGGAAGGGGGGAGCGACGGAAGGAGGCAGCCTGGCGGCCGCGGGCGCCTCGCCGGGTCCCGCTCTGGGTCCCCGTCGCGCTCCCGGCGGGGAAGGCGCCCGGGTGCCGACCCGCTCCACCGCTGCCCCGGCGAGCGCCGGCTGGCTCTCTCCGGCGGCACAGCCCCGTCCCTGCCGCCACCTCCGCGCTGTGCCTGTCCCCGGCCTGTCCCTAAGGCTACAGCCCTGGCCCAGGAGAAGCAGCAGCAGCCCGGCCGCCGCTCGTGCAATGAATGGAAGCGCAGCCAGCGGTCCCACTCCTCCCTCCCGTCCTCCCATCCCCGCACAACTTCAGCGGTGCCGCTGCCTCACCGCTGCCGGGCAGAGGCGGCTTCTCCGCGCTGGGGCTCCGCTCTCGCCGCCGCCTCCGGCCCGCGCCCCGCCGGGCTCACCCTCCTCCGCTCCCGCCGCGACCATGCACCGAGGGAGGAGGAATGGGATCCCGGCGAGGGCCGACCCGGCCGCCCCCAGCCGGAGGGAGGGAGCCGCGGCGAGGGGCGGGGAGGGACGGGACGCGGGCGCCCTGCCCTTCCCAGGACCGGCCCCCTCACACTGACGTCCCGCGCTCCCACACCGCCGGCCGCGGGGAAGCGCCCAGAGCGGGGCCGCGCGGGAGCCGGGCCGGGGCGTGGAGGCACGGCGGCCATGGGCGGGCTGGCGTGCCCTGGATGCTATCACAGCCGGGGAGAGAGGCTCTGGAAACAGCCCAAATAACCGCTGCCCCGCCATCCTGGCGTTTGAATAACCAAGGGTTCTCCATCTGCCCCGTCCGACGCACAGGCTGACAACGGACCCCGCAGCACGACTGGCAGTGTCAGGCCCAGTGTTGTCCATTGCAAGTCGCATCACCGGACCTAGCCATAGTGGACGGAATGGACAGCAGGAGTGGTAAACAGCAGCTCCTTCTATCCAAAAATTCTTCTGGGTGTAGACCTTCAGAAATACAATTTAAAATTCAAGACAACGTCTAAAAAGTCTACAGTGCTTCTGTTTTCAAACTTTTTCCCCTCAGAACAAATAATTTCCCACCGATATCCCTTTAAAATCATATTTAACACTCTTCCAGTTTCAAAGTAACACTCTGATGACCCAGGTTTTTCCAGATTTTTGTAATTTTTTAAGTATCTTGAGATGTCTAATGCCAAGCACATACGTGTCTACAACCAGTGACACTCATTTAAAGCATCTGCAGGGAAAATTAAGGTTGAGGCTTGGACATGTCTCTGCATGCCTCTGCTATCCCACACAGTTGTGTACTTGTTGCACCCTTGTGTAATACGCTGCTTGTTGTAAGTGGACGACAGGTGTCTAACTTCATACAGCTCATCTCAGTGTCAGCTTCACTTGCTAGATTGGAACTGTCTGTTGTAACAGATAAAACCAGCTGCTAAGTTGGTCAATAAAATAAATCACTTTGGGTATCTCAGAAACATAAATGAAGTGCTACACCAGTGCAAAATTTGATTTTCTGCAGCTAAAGCTGTCCTCCTGGGAAAAAGTAAGGAGTTCTCTTTTAACTGCTATCAGAACGGTATCTTTCACAAACACTGCATTTACTTGAAGCTATGGCTTTTGACTAAATTATCCTTTTACTGCCATGATACAGAGCAATCAGTGCAGGCTGATCCTGTTGACTGCTTGGGATTCCAAAGTCTTCAACTCTGCAAGAGCACATTCTATCTGACTGGACCCAGATGGATTTGTGCTTTTTTAATTGGTGTCTGCTGCTCAGAAAACAAAAAGCCAGAAAATGTTCTTCCAGGTACATAGGTTGAGGAAGCTAAAAAACAAATACAAAACTCCAATAATTATGTTCCTATGGCAAAAACAAGAAAAACATATGCAACTCTCTACACTTACTGAAAACAGAGCATGTGCTTTCATGGCTGATTATTGTCCAAACTTCTGTCTTTACATTACTTTTCCTCTTTCTGGACAAGTCATCAAATGAAACATTCTAAAAAAAGTTTTATTGGAGACATTTTTGAATGTTCCCATTAGAGAGTCTGAAAATTCATTTTCTACAAAATAAGGGTGTCTTTGTAAGGCTGAACTTTCTGTGACCTTTGAGAGCAGCTACTTTAACATACAATAGGAGACAACTCAATAGGTCTGTTCAAAAATAAACATCTCTTTAAAGAATATTTTAACCCTAGAGACTTCACACAAGTAGCGTAGTGACAACATTATTCAATAAGACAAAGTTAATATCTTAGTCATATTCATTTTCAGAAAGCTATGAGGCCTTTTGCATTCCAGTTTTAGAGTGCACTTTGAGCTAATACCCACAATACATAGGTCTTCTACTTTTGGATCAGTTTCTTTCTGAAACAGATACATGCTCCATGCTGTTTCAAAAAGATAGATCCATGATACTACAACAACAATGTGAAACTAAAAAGTATAGGGTCTGCATTGCAAATATGCTTGTAGCAAACATCAGTTTTCTCACTATTAACTTTTTTAAAAAAGATATATCTATTAATTCTTAAAAAGATAAAGTTAAATGCTAATTGATTTAATAAAACTAGAATGAAGGGAAAGAATTATTAAAGCATTCCTGCTATCTTCATATATGAAGTCAGCTTTTAAACATAGACACCCACATGTGTCCAAATCACAGTTAAGTCTCACAGCAATTAACAGACTGGATATAAAGAGTTATGTTGTGATGTTTGCTGCAGTAGTGGATCCAGTGGCACCAGCTTTTTCTTCCTCCTCCATTAATTGTTTAAAAACTGTTTGCTACTTAAAAATACACAAAAGGGACAATTACACAGTGCTGTTATCAGTAAATGGTAATGTGCAGGCTTAGCCACTGGATAAAGTAATTACTAATGGGAAAGATGACACCTGAAAATAAGCAAATGATAACCCACGGAACACTAATGAAGTTTTTAAGAAACTTGTTATTGACTCACAGCACTGCATGTAAAACAAAAGGCAACCATGTCTTAGAACATTTTCATTTGGGCTAACAGATAATCTGACCCCACTGGATCCTGTCTGGTCCACAGCACATATTGTTACAGGTACTTTTTAGCATACTACATGGGTGCTGAAAAGAAAACTTGTGAGGCAAGCTCAGTGCATCAGGTTGTGGGGCTGAACAAGTCTGTGACTTAGAAAAATAGCCACGAGCAGGCAGTTTTCACAAGGAGGTAGGAAGCAGCACACTGAAATCCCCTGATACAGTCTGAAGGCCAAGGATTGTGACCCTGGCAGATCTAAGCACAGCTTAAATTTTTCTTAATTTGAACACTTCTTTATTTGGAATTGGTGTGAGGAACTTGGTATTTCCTTCTATCTAAGTAGTGGGGTTTTAATGCTAACTAATTACTATATTTTCTTTGATGTGCAGCTCTAAACATTTTTATTTAGCTTATCTTAAGCCCAACTGCACAAACAAATAACTCATCACCAGAACTTAGCACATACGCGTTATCCAAACAGGAAACAGAGACGTCAAACAAGCACACTTTGGATTAAGTAATGGATGAGATGAAAAAGATGATATAATGTTTTTTCCTCTTGCTTACAGATCTTTCCAAGTATTAACTTCATAGGCATCAATTTATTTAGTCAGTTTTCCTCCCTAAATATTGGTTTACTTATAACCCCAGATAGTAATAAGTGATCTCATTTTGCTTGATCGATTTAAATTCTCCATGGACTGTTAGAATGAAGGATTATTTTACCCTGAAATTTCCTGAAGTTCACCTGAACAAATACAGCCTTGGATGTGGCCCAGAAAACATTCTCTGAAGGTTGTAAGAATAGAATATAGACAGGGCAGACAAAACAGGATAGCAGAAAGTACAACCAAAGAGACTGTGACATCCAAATAACTAGCAAATAACATACAGGTTGGAAAGAAGAACAGACACTATTTGGCTCAAAATTATGTTCTCACTTAGCCTGTGAATAGTCACTGGAAACTATTAAAATATTGGATGAGATACAAAAATTTCTATATAGAGCCTACAAAAAGCTAAGAATGAACAAAGTGAATATCATGTGTGCATACTGGAATTAGTAGTTGGGCTAAAGAGCAAATCAATCTCAACTTTTTAAGCTTCAGATATATTCATATTAGATTGTTCCCTCATTGCACTTACTCTTCTGTTGCTTTTTGTTGTTGATATTTTGGTTTTATTTTTTAAGTGGCTGTTGTTCCAAAATCTTCTCACTATGGAGGAATGGAATAAATTTTAATATTCTATTCAAATGAATGATCTGACTACAGGGAAGAATTTTTTTGAATAAAATAATGTTAAAGAAAATGCTGCATTTGGAACTTGTCCCAAGAACTCCAAGGAAAATGGGAAAAGAGGAATTAATAGGCAGAAGATGGTGAGAAATATATAAAAGGGAGGACTCAGCTCTGGAAGAGTGAGGAAATTGAGTTGGGACATGGATGATATTTTATAGTGGGTTTTTTGTTCTTCTACCCAAAAAAAAAGTAAGATGCAAAAAACATCAGCTGAAATAAATATTCAAGAGAATGTGTCTTTCTCCAGTAACTTGTTTTTGTTTGCAGTTTCAGAAATTTCAGTTTTTGTAAACACTTAGCTATGACATTTAATTTTTCAGTAGTTCATTGCTCTAGTGTCAGCTAAAATATGGTGTTACAGAAAATAATTTTATCTCTCTACTGTATAGCTGTGTAGTGACAGTAAGGACAAAAAAAAAAAAAAAAAAAAAAGACATCTCAAGAATGGGAAAACCCATCTGTTCATACAGGAGACTTCAGGAGCAAATGAGAAATGAGAAGAGGCTGAGGTTAAGGTAAAAAGGTCATTCAAAATTATCACTTTATGTTGCAGATAATGCAAAAGGTGCAAGAGCATCCACAGTGGATAACAGCAATACTATATTGAATATATAGATTTCAGAGGAAAGGAATTTTATAGCTCAGGTCAAAAATAAAGTTAATGTGAGAATTGTAGCCATAGATGAAGAAAAATTACTACCTCAAAGTTGCTATGTACAGAATCAATGTGCAGTGTCTAGACTTACCGACATGTGATAACCTAGGGAAAGACCAGTGCTGAGTAGC
Organism: Pyrgilauda ruficollis; assembly: GCF_017590135.1. Taxonomy (NCBI): domain Eukaryota; kingdom Metazoa; phylum Chordata; class Aves; order Passeriformes; family Passeridae; genus Pyrgilauda; species Pyrgilauda ruficollis. The sequence continues at coordinate 191,257 of NW_024523822.1, forward strand.
AGAAAGCATGGAGATGTCTGCAGAGAGAAAGAAGGAAGAGGAAGAAGGTTTGGAAGGAAAGACTGGGAGCTGTCTTAAATCATACTGAATCTGAACTGATTATTTAATTCCAATATATCCAGAGACATATCTTGAGATTTTCATCGGTGCAGGAGAAAGAAGTCAAGGGTGACTCAGGAAAAGCTAGTCTAATGACCTATTTAGATACGAAGAATAAGTGAAAGGGACGAAGGACAGGGCTGCTTAAGCCTCCGTGGGAAAGCGATGAAGAAAGAACTCTTCCAGACATACAGACCAATGCAAGGCAGCAGCAGGCATTCATCAAAATAAAAACAAATTGAAAAAATAAGGTCAGTTAAAACAGTGTTTCAGAGTCTGAGACCTTTAAAACGAAAGCAACATGAGAAGAGACAAAGGCCTGTGGTGGGTGTCTGAGATATCTGTTGACCCTGGCTGAGTATTCTGGGGTCTCACATTCCATCTCTGAACCCAGCTTGGTGTTTTGGGGACACTAATTGTTAAACTAATCTGAGACTCTGCCAATATGGTACAATAGAAGAATTTACCACTGTATTTTAAGAAGGCTTTAATTGAATGCAGACACTCAGACTCACTGAAGGGATCCAGATTTATCACTGTGCCTAATCTCTATTTTTGAAACACATATTATTGTAACTAGTATGTAAAAAAAAGCTGTCTAGCCAAATAAGCGCTGCCTGACACAAGAGCAGTAACAGCTGTTTTATCTCCTGTCCCATAATTTGGCACTGAAGGATAGAGAAATTTTAAAGTGCACTTTGATGCACTAATTAATGGGAATTTAAATTATCAGTATCCTTTCAACTGAACAAACCAAGACATCCACTAAGGATAAATAATTAAAGATGTTGGGTTTTAAATAAGATATTAAATTATTGAAATTCCCACATTAATAACCAGATATGTTAATCTCTTTCTCTTCTAATGTCCTCAGGAGTGCTGAGAGAAACTGTACACATTCAAATGACTGAGAAAGCTACTATGCATAAAACATTTGAAATGACTTTATCAACTCATACATCCAGTTGAAAAAAAGCAGCTCTGATACCTTCTTCAACTACTAGCTTATTCATCCACAAATGAGGCATTTTCTAGGACTTTTTCCAAAATATCCTACGGTTCTACTGGCTATGTTACAAATTAAAAAAGGAAATAGCCTAGTGCTATTTCTAGGAATTATGTATTTCAAAAATGTTTAATATTTCATTCATCAGTGTAAACATCATTAGAGATAAATCTTAAAGATTGTAACATTGCCAAGTTTTTCAAAGCGATTTAACACTTGAAAAAATTGCTTAAGAACTGGGAAGATTCACCCAAACTTTCCAAAGAAATTCAGTGAAACAATCTTGTTAATCCTTATTCCCAATTCTATAATAACTGCTTGAAACATTTTTCAGAATTAAAATGGGCATTTCTAGAAATTCTGACTTGGGAATAATTCAGACATGATTAGACTTAAGTTTCCTAGGCATCACAGCATGTCAGTGAGAACCAGAGCAGCACAAATCAGAGCAGTTATAGACACCCATGACTCCCGCTGGCAGTTTGTGCTGGTTTTGAGCTAATTTCTACACATTCCCCACATTCAAGGATAGGAAGTGGATTCCTAACATATTTTATGCTTATCTGGATGCTCAGGATTTTACACACTGATCATGGCGTTGCCAAGATCCAAAAGAAGGAACAAACAATGATGCAGATTGTTTTTTGTTGGGTCCCCTTTGTTTTGGTCTGGTTTGGTTTTTGTTGTTTCCCCTTTGCATTGTTTATCCTGTAGACTATCGCATTTCCACACCTTACACTCTGATAAAACTGTCCTGACAAAAGTTATAAGTATGCCCTCCAGCCCGGGAGTGTTAATTAGTAGTTTATCCTCGTCATCTTGTCAGCTATCTGCAATATCTGTAATCTTTTAGGATGTTTTTTAAATCACTGTCTTGTCCCATGTGGCTCTGGTTTCACTGTTTTGCTTTCCTGCTCCTATCAAAATATATTGAAACTCTTCCTACTTCTAGTACTGATATTATGAAATGATCACATCCATCTCCAAAACAGGTTAAATGAGCTTTCCAGGCAGTGTAAAAGAAGGATAGAAATCTCAGGGTAAACCATGCTGTCTGAATTACACTTTCAACCTTGATCATTGTTTCTCCCTGAGAAGCCTTCACTTTCTGTCTGAGGCTTATTGATTGTAAAGCCAAATTGGAAGCCATGCAGTGTAGGACTTCTGCCAGCACTATATATTTTGGTTTATCCAGAACTCGGAAAATAAATTAAAAACAAAATACAAAAGGAGTTGTTGTATGCTTAAATTTAAGCTTCCTGAGAAGTAACTCTTTTACCATCTGCTTGAACCTTGCCACAAGCTATTCCAATACACTCAAAATTAAAATGACCCCTAACCTTTGGAGGGCATATTGTACAGCAACATCTTCATTAGCATAATGTATTTAGTTTTTCTAGAAGATAGCACATCATATATAATTTAAAAAGGAAAAAAAATCATAACATTAAGACAATTTTAGCTACAGAATACCTGAAATACCCATCAAATATGAATTTAAATTGTAATCTTACAAGGTAGACACACTCTCTCTGAAAAAAATGTCCAACAGCATTAACACATCCTGTGGGACTACATCATGTTTATGTTAATGGCCTCACAAAAGCACTCATCTGACATGTGACAGATTAAAGAGATTAAGATGTCCTAAGAAGCCTGGAGACACACAACCTCATATCTCTTCCAAAGAACAAAAGATATGCACATACATACTGACTATAATTTGGGGGTGATCTTTTAATGTGGAGGATCACATACAGTCTACATAACCTGGGGAAACCCGGATCTTGCTAAAAGAAAATATTTGTGAATTGGAAAAATGCTTTTTAAGGTTGAAGCATGTATTTTTGATATGGCCTGCATACTAACTGACACCAGTAGGCTTTTCTTCATCAATCACTAATCACAATTATGTACTAACAATTACAATGTAGCAATTTCCTTGTAACTGGGCAAACTACAGAGTATTATAATGTTAACTTCCTCAGCACAAGGCCATGTGTTCTGAATTTCAGCAGAAAAAAAATGGAACATATACAAAGAGGTTTAACCACAATTCTTGAAAAAACCCAACACTTTTGAAATCAGATTTCATTGCTCATTGCAGCACACAACACTAAATTTAAGTGACCCTTAATATTAGATGCTTTCAAAGAATATATACACTGAATAAACAATGAAGAGTGAGGCACTACTGGCTTAAAACTAGCAAACAAGCTTGCTGATTTTACCCTATTTAGAAGAAAACATATAACCTCAGAACTGTTTCAGAACTCAGAAAGGAATTTATTGAGAAACCCCAAATTTGTGTCAGCACACTAACAATTGCTCCAGTATCTGAAGCTCTTAATGACACAATAAGGAAATCTTTTTTAGGATAAGACTGTTATGCCAAACAAATGCAATAAATGCTTTCTTTTTACATAACCCATTGAACTGTCTTCAGAAAGATCATAGTTCTGCATGAAGCTTCTTTGAAAATATTGTGCCTTTTCATTATAAAATGGCATTTCTGTAAAGTAATACTCTGACTTTCTATTTCAACTTAATAACAGCTTGTATGTATAATTAAGCCACAAAAAGTTCATCTAGTGTTTTGGCTTTAAATTCCATGTAATTGAGCTCACAAAGTTGCATCAGTAAAGCCTTGTGTTCACCAGATAGCTGGCTAAAAGAAAACCTTAAAAAATAAATGTAATGACAGCGAAAATCCTGCTGAAGGATTTGTCGTATTCTCCTGTAGGAAGAAATTTATTTCTCCAATTATTCACTGAAACCTGAATCAATCACTTTGTTTGATATGGTATCTCTATATCAACCTTAAAAGAACGCAAAAATCATGCCCAATATAAATACAGGAGACCTATTTAGGAGCTTTCGCTGGAAAAGGCTTTTGCTAGAGGTTGAGGATTCTGGACAACAGGCTGCTGGATTTCTTTAGGGATCCAGCCCTTTGCTAAAACACACATTTCTCACTAGTCATAGTTTTCCTTTAAAATAAAGACCAACATTTTTGTAACAACTCCTTTCACCTTATTGCTCATTTACCCTTTAGGTGCATATCTGCATGTTAGCATGAGAGATTTGCTGGGATCTCTAACTCAGGATTCTACTGCTCACATCATAAAAACTCAGAAATTGAATCACTATCTTTAAATAGGTTGATGGCCCTCATGGAAAATTACACTTATTTTTCACAGCTCTTAGTTTCACGTCTATACTGCAAACACTGCACCATCTTGCTATAGGGTGTGTAAATTTCTCTTCTATGCCATTTGTTTGTGTATGTTCAGTGATGGCCCTGTCTGTTGATGAGTCAATTGCCTTGTGTCTCTGCAAAATAATCAAATAATCTCACTCCCTGCTAATGGTCAGTTCTGACTGCAGCATAAAACTTGTTTCCACAGTATCTATCCTTGTTAAAGACAGATGCCTTGGATCACACACTTAGAAGCACAACAACAGCCTTTTATTTCTCAAAGCTTCTCTCACACACCAAGTTACACTTCATCTTTTACTATGTTGTATGTAAGTAGGAAACTTTAAATTGCGTTTTTATGTTTTCATCTCTGAAAGAATTAAATTAGCTGTTTAAGAAGTGATGAATGATCTATATTAAAGTACAAATAAAAATAATTAGCTGGAATAACATTAATGAAACATTACAGTGATTAGTCCCAGGAATTAATGCTGTCCTTATTTGAACAGATAAGACAGAATCAAAACAATAACTTGGAAACAAACAAAACAGATATTGCAAGGACATTGCAATTATTGAGAATTAGGAAAAAGAAATAAGAGCTGAGAATTCAAGTACCACAACTGATTAAAAGTAAACATTGTTAATGATGATAATTATAGGGCTACTTAGGAGAAGAGGAAAGAGAAAGGAAGAATTAATTATGAAGAAAAATAAGGCACCTATTGACCAAGACTATTACATAGTTATTAGTGCATGCGTTTCCTGCAGTTCCAAAATATCCATAAAGAGGTAGTGAATAAAGAAAATTCTAATTTCCAAAGTTGAAATAATATAATTTTCTATTTCAGTGTATAAGATCTTACTGAGTTACTGCCTACACCTTGGATCTTGGTATCATAGACAAATTCAAAAATTATACATATCAACAGTAGTTCACAAAATAGAACTAAACAGACAAAATGTACATGGTGGCCCCCATGCAATAATAAGGCTGTCTAACTATCCCACAGAAACCTTTAAAGATGGGGGTTTGCTAGCTGAATATGTTTTAACAAAATTACAAATTTCAACTAGTACTGTTTCTCTTAAGATTTTTTTTTCCTAGCCTTTTCTTATGTGGTATTCAGGAGATGGTTACACATGAAATTGGTGGGTACATTGCAAAGTCACTGAATGACAAGTAAGCACAGGTCATATTTTAATTAATTAATCAAAATTAATTTAGCTGATGATCTTTCCTGGGAGTCACATTTCATTACGAATTGTTGCAACAACTAGAGCACTTGGAGAAAATCCTAAAGGAGAAAACTGTTAAGTATAATTTAGTAAACTAAGAATTATACCTCTTTCTTTTGACAAAGTGATGCATCAGGTTCTGTTGGGGAATTCACAGTGTGTCCAGGACACAGTGCATTTCTAGTGCTGCAGAAGAAAGTCAAGGTGCATGCTCATTAAGAAATGGTTCCTGAAATGAAGCCGTTTCTGACCAACTTCTGCCATTGAAAATAAGGATTGAAGCCACTGTTAATAGAATATATATTCTGGCCTTGAAACAGCAAAGAAAAAATCCCAGCCTTGTATGGCAAGGTGCCCATGGTTTCCAAGCGATGTAACAGCAGCAAAATTAATAAAACCCAAAGCTGAGGATATGTCAGCAGCGTTTATGTGCATCCTCTACTTACCGTGCATATGCCAGTCTTCTGGATTCACACTTTTGGAACATTCACTGTTTCTAACAAGTTAAGATTCTTTTGGTTTTGGCTATCTGATTTCAATCAAAACATGTTACTCAGAGCCAAATCATGGTGTTTTTTCAAGTGATTGTAGGCCAAGTGGTCTTTAGGTAGCACAGACAGAGCACATACAGTGAAAAACAAATAAGGAGCACCTTTTTATTTCTCATCTGTCATATTAATTAAAGTATGATAGTGGCCCTGAACCTCTATTAGTCCTATTCTAAACATAGTAAGTGAATCACTCTCTCTTTAAAAAACAACCAAAGAGGAAACACTGTTTTATTCTTCATATTCTGGTCATAAAAAATAAAATCCAGTGAATAAATATTTTGCAAGTCATGGGTCTATTAGGTAATTTAAATGACAGTTATCTTACTTTTCTTATGTAAGTACAGAGGAGGAAGAAAAGTGGAGTAATTCACAAGAATAAAAATCAGATGTTTTCAGCCCCATACTTGGGGAAACCATATTTATTACCAGAGAAGTGGACGGTCTGTACCAGAATTTGAGCAAGTGATAACCACAGCTTGAGGCACAGATCCAGATTTGGAAAAGTGGAATAAATATAAGGAGGTTACACATTTAGGCATGTAGTGAATAATTTGAAATGTCCTTAGCCCCAAAAATTCATTTTTAGTGGAATTTTTCTGCATTTAGAACTTGTAAAAGAAAAACAAACATAATGAAGTATTCACCTGAAATAACTTGAAAATAACTGAATACATAAATCCAGGACCTTGGTTAACATGGTTGTACAGTAAGTTGAACTACATTCAGCATCTTTATATTGCTTTATTTTTCTCATAATGTTCAAAATAATAAACTTCAACTATAACATTAAAATTCAGTGTTACTGATCATAATTCATCATGCTAGCAATTTTAACTACGTAATTAGGATTTCCTGTTGTTTTTTCCCCTGATTACACTATTTCTTTGTTTAAATACAGCAGGCATTTATGTCTCTAACATCTTCCAGAATTGCACTAAAAAACTCCGTACCAGAGACAGCAAAGAATGCATAAAAGAATGACCCTTAGCCTCGTAAGCCAATGGAGAAAGCTGGTATCACCCTCAGCAACAGCACATTCTGTCAACTCATCTGAAGTTGCCAATATCATCACATTTACAATAAGATGCAATTATGGCTGGAAGATTCCCACAGTCCTGCCAGATTCCTCAAGGATATTAGCACTTGTCTGATTGCAGGACACAACAAAGACATTGTTAAAATCAGTGCATCAATCAGGAGGAATTTGGAGACTTTGAAGTTTAAAAAAAATAAAACACCAGTGTGGGAAAGAGAAGCAGCTACAATAGTTAGGTGCAGTTGTGTTTGTCAGGCTTAGTTAAATGACACACTCTTGGATAAGAGTTTTATTCTTAATTTGTTAGCAACATATGTAGAAATAATTTTTCTTTCAAAAAGAAATTCATTAATATCAATAGTTATTTGAAAGTACTTCAGCTTTACGTGATCTTTTCCTACAGGGAAGAACTAGCAAAATAGAACGGAACATTAATCATCATTAACCATGAGTCTCAGGTTTGTAATTAAGGGAGTGCAGAGCCTGAGACTGCACTTCCTTAATGCTGTTGCCAGTGTTCCTTCCTCCCAGCAGCTAATTTCAAAAGGGTGTGCAGAAAGTCTGAGATGTTGGATCTGTGAAGAATAGGGTGTAGTAAATGTAGTAAATGCATTATCTTCTAAATCGCTCTCTTCTTTGTAGACAATGCATAAACTTCAGATGTACACAATTCACTAAAAGCAACAATGAAAAATATCCACTTCATATCCTAGGAGCACAAAATCATTGCGCTGGAATTTACTGTTGCAACCTCCTTACAGTAAACATATGGAAATGTACAGGATTTTATTTTTCTAATTTACATTCATAGTTTCTGTCACTGTTTGAGTACAGATCCAAGCTAAAAGTCATATACCAGAGGTGTCAGCTATAGGTACGTACTCAAACTCAAAGTGTAGAATTCACCAAAACCTTGCTATTATTTACCCAGAAATTTGTACTAGCTGCAGGAGTGGACTTCTCAGAATTTCTTCTGAAAGTCCAGAAAATATCAGTTTTAAGAAATGTTCCAAAAATACTTATCTCTTCAAAAGGATCTTTAACAGATTAGTCACAGAAGTGACTAAGGACGTTCAATATATGTAGATAGAAGTGCAGTACATATATTGAAAGCACGGAGAAGAGCAGAGATCTCCTAACTGCTGTCTTTACTGCATTTGTTCCTGCTACAAACAAGACTTATGGAAGTTTACACAGTTCCAACTGAGTTTGCAGTTTGTATCATACTTGAAAATAATCTTATTTTTTCAAATAGCACTGAGGTCTTCCAATGAAGTCAGAGGGCATGCTGACACCAGCATGAACTTGAACAAATCCTTAATGAGAACAAGCAGACAAAGCAACTAGATAACTCTCCTAGTCCAGAGTCCAGAGACTTTGCAATTATAACTGTAAAAATACATATCCATTACAGAAAGATAAATAAACAGAGATGATAGCAGCAAGTAAAACTGTGTGTCAATATGTTTGTTCTCTCAAGTGTCTTGCAACCATATTCTACGACTGATGCAGCAGTGGTCATTGGATGAGCTGGCTTATGCGCTGTTAGGACAGAAGTGTGCTTGAAGAGACATACTGTGCTTACAGAAAAATTGTGTTTTAAAATTGTACAGCTGCCCTTAACCATAACCATACCATCGGCAGAGAAATAACGAGCCTGTCAGAAAGAAATTACAGACTGACCAGAATTGAGTTATGCACTCTGAGCATGAAAAGATCCAATTGTTACCACTGCACACATACGCAGAAGCATGCCACCACCACATGCTTGTTAGAGACCAGATATTAAAAAACAGAAAAAAGGGACTAATATCTTTCTAATAATTGCATTCTTATTGGTATGAACTAACATAGATCTGTTGGCTACAGTCAAGCTGTATCAGCCTCCCAGTATGAAGATCTTGGCTCTTCTACGACTTTTTATTCCTCATGAGTTTGGAACAATAGGGCTGAAATCAGAGAAATGCAAAAACATGAATTCTCAGTGAAACATGCATAACTAGACAACGTGATGAGAGCAGGAACTGACAAGAGAAAGGCCAGGTCATGAAGCTTTCAGTTTGTACACACCAACAAATCATTAAATGTGCGTGAGGATTTACAAATGCTACATGATCTGAAAATCTGTTCTGCCTTTAAGTTTTTGGTTTACTGCCTTTGAGAGGAGAGGAATGAAGAGTGTCAGATTACAAAGTGGAATTCCTACTGCTGACCAGAAAACATTGGATTTCCTTGTTCAGACCCTAAGGGAAAGAACAGTAGCCACTGTTATGGCTTTTTGGAAGTCGATTCCTAAGCAGTAATGTAAACTTATATATCGGCCCATTTTAAAAATACAGAAATCTCCCAGATTTACTGGGCTCTCTGTCTCTGTGGGCTTTACTATGGGTCTACAAAAAGAAAATTCTATCTTAAACATATTTCTTTATAGGATTTATAGCTGTAATTTATTCTTTCTTTAAAAATTTTCATTCCAGGTTTTTGAGCAGAAGGATGAAAAAATGGAGATCATAACATTTTCAATGCAGTAAATTTTATTAATGACAGCTCCGAAGGTCTGTTCGGCAGGTCTGTTTAGAGACTGAAGTTCAATGAATAAATGTATGTTTGCTAACTGTCTCAGAGTCATATCTAGATAACATTTTTTTTTAAAGATAAACACACAATGAAAAAAACCGACAACAATATTAAGCAAGAATAGAATGTTTGCAATATGCATATATTTAAAAACTAGCTATTAGCTGAGAGAGTAACTCAGGTGAATGAGAGTTATTAGCTGAGAGAGTAACTTTCTCCTTTTCCAGCAGTGATATAGAGTAACGGTTTTCATTTTATCGTATTTCCAGATTAATGTTCAAAATAAGCCGTGATTCCCCTACAAATATAACTTAACCAGTGAACAATAATCAAAGGGTTTTCCCTGAACTGAAACAATTATTCCAGTTTATATGATAAACAGGAGTATTTAATTCTGCTCTACAGCTTGACTGGGCCAGTTTATAAAACAAACTGGAACCATGACTGCACTCAGGCTGGGTGACCAATGCCCCAAACTAAGCTTTTCCCAGCACAGCCCTGTCTGTATTTCTCACAATACCCTGTCCTCTCCACCTTTTCACATGGGCAACTGAGATACATGGATGTTACTTAATCATTAATTAATTCTGAATCTTCTGACTGCAGCTCATGGGCAATGACCTTTCATGAGCACTGCATTCACGTGAAGCTAGGGCCTTAAGTGGAATTATTCTGACTTTCCCTTTGATAACACAGAGAGATCTATGCAGTAATCAGCTCCTAAGACAGGAGTGGAAGGAAACAGTGCTACAGGTGTACTGCAGTTGCGTGTGCATTTGGCGCCGACCATTATGGACCTAAGCAATGCCAGATCTCTGCTATGTCTAGAATTTTGATGATTATCAGTACTTATTACCCAGATAATATTTAGGATAAACCAAGTGTTCCTAAATCCTTTCTTGTATTCTCATGCATCAGCAGTACATTTATGACAACCACAATGAAAATAAACTATAGATAAAACTAATATTTGCATTTAAAAAGAAGCCATTACTTTATTTGAACATGTCATCAAACAAATGCCATTAAATAATATTAAGTAAAAGGCCGGATAATGGCTGTTGTTAAAAAGTCTGCTTTTACTTGTGCCTTATGATGCTTACGCTGCTATAGGCTCTGAAATGAATTGTTCTTAAACAGTGTTGTGATAGGGGGGTCACAGCATCCCCACTGCTTCTGAAAAAAACAGATGCTAAGTAATTTAATATTGGTATTTAGAACCACAGACTCAAAATATAAAATTTAGAAATACCAAAAACTTAAGATAATGTAGGAGCTTGCTTTGTTTGGATTTAGGGTTTGGATTAGGTCCACACATTTAATACATATTTTGTCACAAGTTAAATCTGAAATGCATAATTCACTGCATAATACAAAAATCCTCAATGATATTTGTGGGTTAATGATTATACTTGCCTCTTAACACTACACTCAGTCTTTGTCGTCAGGAAGATGGATTCTTGCAATTGCACGTAATGCTATAAATAGAATAAACATTTGCATAGAAACTCTTATTTTTGTAAGAAAATTCTCTCCATTTTAGAGTGTTGGAATAATAATTTTTAGAAATTCGTTTTAAAATTTCTTTTCCATATACCATGCCCTTTTCCTTATCACAAAGTAAATACAGAAAAATGTGAATTCTAAAAAGTTCTCCACGTAAAGCAATGTACATTAGGGTTTTGTGTGTTGTGGGCAGAAATAATTACCAAAAAAATCCTGTTGTTAACAAGCAATTATAACTCAAAGGAATTTCAGACATCTTATACCTGCTGCCTCTAAGAGACAATCTCTCAATCATTCACATTCCTAAATGTTTCTTCACAGTGGGCTACTTTCTAGGGCAAACATAAACAGAAATGCAATTGTTCTACTCCATTCCCTCCTACATTTTTCAAAATCCAGCTGGGATATTTTCATAAGTCTCCTTTGATATTATAAATATGTCTATTTTTTACTTAAAGGCTATGCCATTTCATCTGTTCTGGATTTTTCTTTTTTTTTCTAATGCTGAATTTATGGCAAAAGAAAGCTGTCAGTAAATACCTATCCAGGCTGCTCAACTGTATTAGTTTTGGAGCTTTAGTTAGAAGCAGAGTGATGGTAATGTATATATTGCTCTTATCCAGTTGTTTAATATACCACGATCATGCTCTCTTCATTATAGAGTAAAGTCAAAACAGAACTGAAAAGGCAGGAGAATGACTTTGTTTCTACAACATGTCACTGCTGGGGCTGCAGGGTATGACTAGACCAGACTAATAGCCACTTTGGGATTATTTCAAACAGTGCTTTTTCCAGCAAGCATGACTTGTAAAACAGCATATTTGAAAACAAAGCAAAAAGCACAAGAATTGAAGTGAAAATTCAGTACATCTATAGAGGCCACCTACAGGGCAGCAGTGCTTTCATGGCTCTTGTGCTGGCAGTTACAATGTTCACAGCCTTTTAAAAAAGGCTCCTCTTACCAAATACACAAGGGAAGAGGGGAAAAAATTATGCTCCTCCAGGAATTGACTATTTTCCTGGATAACTGCACACTGATGAGGAACATCAAGAAAACAACTTGGAATCACAGAATAGCCCAGACTATAATCTATAGCTAAAAAAACCCCAAACTATTTTTTACTGTAAGTTAAGTACAGTTAAGCTGGAACTGAGAGTATGTTTGCTAGAAATTAAGTCCACACTCTGACTCAATGCTTTTAACATTCATCTTTTCATCATCCAGACAGACTCATTAAAGTTTTTTCCCAGTGAAGCAGGATAAATGTGAAGGGTAAAGTTAAGGGCTCAGATGTCCTTGAACAAGCCATTTCTGAGTTTTTTATCCAATAAAAATCAATGACTCCTAGTTCATGAGTGTGCTTGGAGAATGTACACAATCAAGAAAGACTTCAACATCCCTGGTTAATAGGGCCATGGAGTGATGTTTCTGGCAGATTTGCAGGTCCCATGAAATTATTTGGGCAGGCCACAGATGTCCTGATCAAAGTTTTCCATTCATTACCATGGGCTCTATGCCCAAAATTACTCAATAAGCATTGCTGAATACCAAACACAGCTTACTTTGTTTGTACGTGTATTCACTGTGTTCTGACTCCTTGTTTGCTTGAAGAAATAGCAAGAATGCATAGCCGAAAAGAAAGACAGGGCTTTTTTATTTTTACCACTGTCCTGAATGCCAAAATCTGGCAGCCCAGAACTGTGGCTTTGGTGCAGTACCTTCTTGTGGCTTTTGAAGATTTGTCCAAATAAACACTGCATTCCTTAGATCCAAATCTAGCTATTCAGACTATACTTTTTTTTTCTAACTATAGTCCTGCAGACAAAATATAACTGCCTTTATTGCTATTGAGTTTAGCCAGGATTAGGGGATCAACATCCGGTAACTGCTTTGATGATGGCAGCCGGTAGTCACTTCTTTGAAACTTGGCAGCAGATACATCGCCAACCTTTCCAGTATCTCTGCACTCCACCCGGCAAAAACAACACTCTCAGGAGGGAAGACTAACACAACAAGAAGGACTGCATCATCCTCCTTGCCTCTGCCAGCCACGGTATGCAATTATCACAAGGGCCGTCACTGATCCCGTCCACAGTTGGACGGCTGACTCATTCTGACTGCTCTGTGCCAAAAAAAGTTTTTACTGTTCCTTGCAGCAGTTCTGCCTGATGTAGATGAGCTCATACATGAATTGCAATGCACTGGAAGAAGATGGGACAGCATTAGATTAAGAAGCAGCAGCTTGGGACCCCAGGGAGTTCTTTACACCATATGTTCAACCAGGATCCTCCCACATAATAACCCAGCTTGAAACAAAAATGAGTCCAGTGCCTGCAGCTGACAAAGACAGTAAGCAGAAAGAGTTAAAAACATTCAGCTGGAAACCCGCTGGCAAAAATATTGCTTAACCTCCTCAAACTTAGAATTGGCAAGGTTTTTTTCCCCTTCTCTTACCAAAAGCACTACTTCCCCATTACAAACCTCAGCTTATTTATAGTTGAGAGACATGAAACCTATGGGTCTACTTGGGGTGGGGCTCCAAAGAGACTGCCAAGGGAAGGGCTGGGCTGGAGAAATGCTCCTCTGACCCCTCCATCATGCTAAGGTTACTGTTATGAGAGTAACATAACTTGGGGTCTAGCTGGAGCAGGGCCTGTGGTGGGCTGCCAAAGGAGCAGGTAGGCAGGAAAACAAATTCTCCCTTAGTAACTGCTACATCTTGGAAATGGTTTGGTGTTCCTACATTTAGGACAGCCCTAACCTGTAGCTAGATTCTGGATCTCCTAGTAGTGCTTGACAGTATATATTTTTCATTTGTCAAGTAATTTTTCATTTTGACTTTAAGTGTTTTGTGGTTCAGTTGCCACTTTCCCATTTGGGTGTCTCTGGCCCCAGGATTACAAACATAGCTACACGTATGGACTGCATGTCCTTGTGTGCAAAACTCCAGCACAGTGGCTCTATCATCATCAGCCCTTCCATCCAGACCTGTCTGCAATAGGGTGGCACAAGTTTAACAGGATCCTGTGTGTAACTTGGTGTTCATTAACTGTTTGTTAAGGAAAGCATGGAACAGTTTTGGGTATATTGCTAGTAGTCTTTCTACCATTAAACCACTTTATCAGAAAGTACGATGAGAGGCCAACAAGGACTGGTAGTGGAGTTTCAAATCCACACAGATCACAAGTGTTTAAACTCTGGGTTCCTCAGTTCAGAGATTCCAAAGAGGATTAAACTCACATCTTTATCCAAGACCCATTTTTCAACCCCAGGAAATCTGGACAAATTATTTTCAAGTTGAATATAGGGCCTTTGACTCAAGAAAAGATCCAGATCTTCTGTTTTGTTTCTAAGATAATCTATTCCTTGACTTTGTACATATTTTTTACAAGTAAGCAATGCAAAATGAGTAGTCAGTGTCAGCATTCTTCCTAAACTTGGTTACTTTTCTGAAGCTAAAATAATTTCTGAAGCATAAAGATTAAGATTTTCAAATTCATAATTCTCAGATGTTTGCTAGACTAAGAATGAATCTTAAATTGGAAAGGGATGAAATGAAGTTTTATTTAGAGTTCAAAATACTTGCATTTTTGAATGTTACTCAAGTAACCACAAAACATATAAAGAATTCTCTATTTTCCAATTCGAATCAATTTAACAGTATACAACTCTTTGCACATGTCAATCTAAATGTGTCAGCCAGATGGTTTTTTTCGTTAACAGAGTTCAAGTTAAATGTTTTATGAAGGACCACCCATGGAAAATAATTAGACAATTAAAAAAAAATAAAAATTAGGTCTGCTGCAGCCGAGAAAACAATGCATCTTTGCATCTTAAAACATAACAAGAGGAAACAGAGGGTGAATTGAATACCTGTGTGAGACAATGATATGTCACAGTCACTTCCCAGTAAATGAAATATATAAATTAGAATATCAGCAAGACATTAAAATGGAGATTGCAGGACATAGAGAAAAGAGAACACATAAAAGCTCTGCTTACCTTGGAAATTAAAATTAGAAATTTTTTAATCTTTTCTAACTTCAGCCAAGAAGCTGATGTTGATGGGAGTCAAGGACATTAACTACTTGAGCTCTTACAATTTAGGTGATTTTTTTTTTTCTTTTCCATGAAACTAGCTATCAGCATAAAAAACTCAGTTAAAAATATCATTAACAGAAGTTTCCACTTCTGTGGGCAAGACAACATCTTTCCTCTTGTAATACAAGTGCTGAATGCTGAAGGACACACAGGAATGTCAGCCAGAAATTTCCCCCACTCCCAAATCCAGTCTCTTGTTATTGCAATAATCACATCTTGTAATGCCTAATGCAAACAAAAATGTTATATGTCATATTGACTGAGAACAGTTAGCTTTCTAATCTACCATGTCTGCATTTGTACATAGGACACTAAATAAATATGCACTATGGAAAAAGAGTGAGGATAATATAAATACTTTGGATCTACTTGCTTTATTTGCTGGGGAATGGCTGTCTTTGCATTTGATTGCACAAATAAACTGTACCAAAACATTCTGGATGAATAAGAACTCATTAAACTTCTGCTCTTTGGATGATTTATCTCAAAAAGACATTTGAAGGGCAATGTCTATCATTATGACACATACAAAAATAGTATACCTAAAGGTCACAAAAGGTAATTTAACACTTCACTCTTTCAGAATTCCATACTTGAAACCACGTTACTAATTGTATGCTACAATTAGAATATGGAACTTACAGTTGCACTAAACAGTTAAGTTATAAACTAACATAAATCATTGTATCAGTATAAAATAAACTGACTGCAACAGTTAGAAAAGGGAACTGCAATAAAGGTTTTTTTGGAGCAACTGAAGGAAGATGCAAGCTTTGTCAACATGATGCAATAGCTTATAAAAAGGTTTTGTTGCTTACATTTTCCCTCCCTTGATGTGGTCAGCAAATAACAGAACCTAAGCCTCAGTTATCAAAGAATCTTCAAAAGCTCAAAAGTGAAATGCTGCTGTACTCTGAAGCCAAGATTGTCATGGTCTGATTGGATCTCTCTAATTTACAGGACAACATGGTCTGTAAATTATTTTATGAGCTCATTAGGAAAGGAAAGAAACACACACATCAAACAAAGACTCAATCTCCTTCAGACAAACGAGACTAACATGGGAATTCACTAATTCATTCCTTAATTCATGAGGTTTTTAACTCAAAAGTTGTCTAAATCATAAAAGATGTAAGCAAAGTACTCCCAGAGCTGCTGGGGAGAGTGCTCATCCTTTCTCCTCTGTGCTGTGCAGGCCTCCCATGTATCCCATCAGGAAGCATGAAAACCTCAGCAGATTGGCTGATGCTGGATATGCTTCAGAGGTGCTTCTGGGCAAGTTGTCATGTTTACGACTTACAGTTTGAAGTTTGGTCTACGTGATTCCTGTAAGTCAGTGCACTCTGAAGGAACTGACAATCAGTAGGAAGGATTATGTCTGTAGCAGACAAGTAACGTCTTTGTAATGACCTGAGCCCTTCCTGTAGGCTTCCTACATGTTGCCCTCTCTTGGATCTCACAGCACTGGTCCCAACAACATCAGGTCTTTGTATGAGCTGTGTGTTAGCTAAAACCTGAGCAGGAGCTGAGTGAAGAGACACATGACAGAAAGAAAAGCCTAAATGTGTTTCATGAAATGGAAGGAGATATGATCAGGTACCAGTTTGGAGACTGCTTCTACAGAATGTATAATGTTTTTTAATTTAATATTTTAAATATATTAGTTCATATGAAAGTTGTTAACTGTAGTACAGTAGGAGCTTCTGTCACAGTAGGTAAGTTTTATCAATGAAAATATAAATTACCTGGAGGCAGGTAACAATCAGATGTTTCTCCTAGTGTCTAGATAAGCTGTGGAAATGCATGTCTCTGTGAATACCAACAGCTTAGAAAGTATTCAAAAGGTGAGGCATTATGCCCAAGGGCCCCAGTGGAAAGGTTGGTGCTAATGGAAAAGAAACTAGTCTTTGAGGCACTGATTGTTTAGAAGGTGAGGAACAATCTGAGGAGCTTACTCAGTCATATCCTCCTGCAACCATTTGCTTTCAGCCACTGATGGATGAATGGAGAAGGAAATTGAAACTTGGTCTGAAACAGGATTCCATAGGAATGTATCCAATTAAACTGCAGAGAAAATATTTTGTCTATTATATTACTTTTTCTGAATCTATGTTTCTTTTCTCGTTGTCTTCAAGGAAGATAGTGAATGAAACAGAATACGAAAAAACACTGATGTATAGGAGAAGAAGTGACAAAGGAGTAAGAGAAACATAAAGCTCTTTGGGAGAAAGATAAAAAGCTGAACAAGTTTCTGGAGAGCTTTAGCTTCACTTCCACTCATAGAAAAAACATCAAAGGTAGAAGAGACAAGCATTCAAGATTAGATTTAAGACAGTGTAATGGTGAATCAGCTGTACTAGAAAGCATATGCATTTTCAGTTTTCTTGTTTCATCTTTTTTTCAGACTTTATCTTTTTTTTTCTTTTTAATGCATGGATTTTGTCAAGCCTTACTCTTCATTAATCTGTTTGCTAACAATTAGCACAAGTCTTCCAAGAGAAAACTGGGAAGTTTTGCAAAATTTTAGTGCAATTTATATGAGCTGGTCCTGGAGCCAGGAAAAAGGCAATTAGATTCCTGCTTTGTGGAGATGATGACAGATTGAGCTCTGCATCCTGAAAACTTAGCCAAGGACACTGAGAAACAGTACCAGAACCCAGGGTCTGAGAGCTGGCAGGTTATCTTGCATCAATTTGATGACTAACTGGGAAATGTTGCTTGGCTTGGTTTCCTCATGGCTCAGAGCCCACCTCAGGATGAAAACAGACTCCACTGTGGTAAAAAAGACTGGGTACTTACCAGGCAGGTAATAAAAGTAAGGTTTTGTTCATCACCAAATCACTGAGCAATTCTTGCAGAAAGGGGCCTTTGGAGGTCACTGGTTGCTCTTCACCACCTCTACCAAACCAGTCAACTTCAAATTTGATCCAGCTTCAGGGATAGAATTGTTGAGACTCTTCTCCAACCAAAGATTGAAGATCCCCAGGATTAGGGTTGCCATAGTCTCACACCTCCCCTGTTTAATTAAACTCAGGGTGTGATTTTTTTTTTCCTTTCCTTATATTGCATTGGAACTCCACATGTTCCCTGTGTGCTTTTCATCTTTGTGCATCTCTGAGAAGAGTCCTGCTTCCTCTTCTCTATGTTCTCACATCAGGTAGCTGAACATAGCAACTTCCCTTTTTCTCACCACCATAAACTAACCCATTTCTTTATCCCTCCCCACGATCATATTCGTAGTTCTCCACTGAACTAACTCCAATTGGTCAATACTTTTCCTGCACAGGGAAGCTCAAAATGTGATGCTATGCTCTAGCACTGACAGAAGGGAATTAAGATGTCCCCTAGCTGCCGGCTACATTCTCACTTATATAGAACAACAACTGGTTGGTTTTCTTCACCTAGAAAGAAAATGGCAACTCTTGTCCTAATTATTGTCCAGAAAGATGCCTAGATGTTTTCCCCATGAAAATGCTTTCCATCTGGTCATGGCCCTGAATGCAGTACTCCTGAATGCAGCTGTTCCACCCCAACTGGAGGACTCTGCAATTATTGAAATTCGTTAAATCTTTATTCACACATTTTTTCAGCCTGTCAAGATCCTTCTACCTGACAGCCCTGCACTCCAGTTGATCATCACTCTCTACTCTGGTTTGATACATTAAGAGTGAACAAGAAATAGAGATTTTGTTGTATTTATGAGGTTTTCTTTTTTACTCTTTCCATTTCTGGATGGACGTACATGTTAAAGGCAAAAAATGTTACGCCTATACAGATATATAATAGCATTCAGCAGAATTTGTCATCCGGACAAACATGAAACCAGAATTCAGTATACTCCACAAGACTGATTAATTTTGGATGTCCCCGCTGCCATGATTCCTTACAAGGAATTCAGTTCTTTTCAATTTCTTTCAAGGAAGGAGGCAATGTTTTTCTCCTGCACTAGAAGTATATTCTAGACAAAGAATATTTTTAAAAAATTTACTAATATTTCACATATAATTGTTGGGAATGAGAGAGTGAGAAAAGACTGAAATAAGATTCCCAACAGATCAAGAATAAGAAACACTGAATTATTCAAAGAATAAACTCACAGTTAGCAACAGGTCATTAAAGAAAGTACAAAATTCATCACTAGGACTCTGAGTCCATAAGCCAGATTCTGCTACAGAGGTTTTTTGCAGTGTGCAAAGCTGTGTGCACTATACCCAAGGACCCCAAACCCCAGTTGCTGCTGGATCACAGGCAGGATCCTCATCAGGGTAGAACACAGGCACTGAACGTTTGTGATAATACTGAAGCCGTGAGAGTAGTTTTTCCACTATATGAGGGTATTTTTCAGACACATCATTTTTCTCTTCAGGGTCATGAACAATATCAAACAGCCAAAGTCTCTTTGTTGATGGATCAGATGACTGAATCTGTGACTCATTGTACAAAGACGGTGGAGGGAACCAATGACTGCAGCCTGCAGGAACAGGAACAGACCAAGGGTCAATTCTGAGATAAAGAGCAGCAGTGTGGAGACACAGTTTTACTATAATTGATGAATTCACTAGATCTCTTGACAAGCCCCTGCAAAGCAACGGTTGCTGCAGACCTTAACTCTAGTCCCACACCAGTGTCTCTAAATAGGAGTCTCATTTTTGCAAAAAAACCACTGGACCACTGAGATTCAAAATTCCATGTAACTTTATTTCATATCAATTAATTAACTCAATGGCCCTTCTTCTTGGATTATATGATCCTTATGGATCCCTTCCAACTTGAGATATTCTGTAACAGTTTTTTCCCTACAGTTTAAGTAAGTTGCAGACAAAATAATTGGAAAATGAAAAAAATACATAGTTTGGATTTTAGAAGTGCTCATTCTAGATCTTTGCATGTGGTCAAAATCTAAGAAGTTAGCACAATTACTAAAAAAAATTAAAACATATGAAACAAAATTAAACTGTGTTTGCAGTGAGTGGAAGATAGGATACACTGTACAAAAAAAGGAGTTCTTTTGTTACCTGGATATCCAGTTAGTAACTTCCATTTTCCATGTCTTATTGCTGCATGTATGGATATATTGAAAAGTGCATCATCCCATGGAGAAGAATTGCTCTGTCGTAAAGATGTCCTCTTATCAATGCCAAGACCTTAACCAAACAATAAACTAAGTTAGGTGCATTGCATATTCATGAGGTTTTTTAGAACTCTGTTGGAAAACAAAGCAGTATCACCCATTTATTTTTCCCTACTGGATAAAGAATTTTTTGTATATAAATGCAAAGATCTGTGCTATGATTCAATGGATGTATTTAACTGTGAACTTGAACTGCATTTTAAAAACATACCAGTGGAATGGTAAGTAAAATGTCACAGCTGAGTCCAGATAACTGGACTAATTTTGTACACAGATATTATATGTGTATCTCATATACCTGTATTAAGAACGCTCAAAATTGGAATTACTAAATTTGGTCATACAAGTACCTGTATCTTTTTCCAGATAGGAATGCAGGATCGAAAGATCTCCTGAAGTCAATGCTACTACTGTTAATTCTCTTAGGTCGCTACAGGGAACAAGTCCCAGGTTCTGACCACAACAGACAGCTGTTCCTTTGGGCTGAGCTGGCTGTGTCCACAAAAATCCACATCTGGTCAGCAAGCTTCTTCTTTGGCATATCTTCATACCGTCTTTGGAGGAGCTGTGTATGATGTGGCCCCATATTCAGATACTATTGAAAACTGAAATGTCAACTATGCACACATTCCCTCTCAAAAGGAAACCTGAAGCTCCTTATAGGAGGGAGCTCAGGAAAAATAATTAAAATGCATTGACTAGGGATGATTAGGAGAGCACTTTGTTCTTGAAACCAACAGGGAGGAAGCAAGTCAGACTGACAGCCCAGGAGCATCCAAACCAACTTTGATATCAGCCTTCATAAATAAAATAGGCATCCAAGACATAACATCTAAAAGTTTTTTATTAACTATCAGCTGATAGCAGTTTACCAATGAAGGCAACTTTAATCAGACCAGAAGACACCTTAGAAGATGGAGAGAAACCAATGTTGATTTTCTAGCTTCTTTCCAAAAGAAATGGTTTTCAATCAGTTTAGGGAATCTGAAGGACTCTGCTGTCAGATTTTTGGATGAGAATCCACGAGCATCCAAGGGTGATGTAAGAGCTAACAGGAAGCAGAACTAGGTATTTCTAAAAAGAGTAAATTCTACAGAACACAGTGGGGCAAATACACATGGAAAGAAGAACAGAAATTCGGGAAAATAAATGCTAGACATAAATTCTCCATTTTTTATGACGGACTTGCCAAGTTTTTATTTTCTTTCAGGACTGTACACTTTGAGTTTATTTTCTTTAATAAACAGATTTGTGCATACCCAAGTTCCTCATCTACATCAGACTTGTATAATGTTCCCAGATTACAAGGATATAGGATAAGGAATAAGGATATAAAAGAGACTACTTTCTGGAGTATGCATACACAAACTGGGGAGGGCTCAGCTCATCTTAGATCAAGAAACACTGAAGCTGATCTAAAAAAGAAAATAAACCTCAAACCCCTATGAAAACAAGTAAAACCTCATAAGTAACTCCAGCAGAATCTCTTCTGAAAGATAAATCCTCACACAGCCATGTGATGACCATAGAAAATATGAAACAGTTTAAAGATTAATTCTGCTTACTTTTCAACATCATTGTGTTATGTGTTATTCTGTTATTTGCTTTGCTACTCCCTCCTTGACTACTCCTCTTTGCCATCTACTTTCTTAAAGCATAATGAAAGACATTTGGTAGGTCAAAAAGAGAATCATGCTTTTTAAACCTTATGTCTCAAAACTACAATTTCAAGGCATGGTCTAAAGATAAAATTATGTGAACCTGCATTTCTGATTTTAAAGTTTAGCATGAAGAACATGCTTCTGCTTGCTGAGCTACACACAGTATATGTGGACCCACAACATTACAGAAGATAAACTATTTATAACACCTCAAATAAATGGTATGAAAGACTGCATTTCTAGATATACTTTGCAAAACATCCCATAGATGCCATAGAATGAGACTCAAATGCCATATATGAGACTCAAAATAAGAATGCCATATATGAGACTCAAAATAAGATTCAAGGAGATAAAATAGTTTTTAAACACTGATTTGGTCCAGGTAACAAAACTATACTCCTAAATGAAAAAAATGCTTTTACCAGAGAATGAAGTTGAAGTTATTTGGTGAAATATTATCTTTCACCAACATTTCTTAAAGAAAAATGCATAAATTCCCCCATGTTGAGCTGTTATAAACAGAACTCTGTCAGTTACGTTAATTCACCCATTGCAAGCACTTGTTTTGTGCCAGAGAAATATCCAGTCTATTATTCAGGGAAGTGCATTGCTTTCCACACAGTACAAGTCAACTTTCACCAGACTTATTGGTCATGGAACACAGACTGATGCTTGTTCAAATGCTCTCTACAAGGACACTTACAAGACTGCCAGTTTATTACATTACATAAGCACCAGATACAGAAGTATTATAAATAAAAATTTTGCTTGATATGAATTCTTTTCTTCCCATCCTATGACTTGTAGCTTAAACTCAGATATTCCTCCTGTTGCATTTACCCATCTTCCTCCTTCTCTTCTCTTACAGGGATTCCTTTTCTGATTTTGCAGACTGAAAAAATCATATTGGTTTTGTTTCCTTTTCAAGACAAAATGTTCAGTTCCATAGCATCTAAGCAGGTTTTTTCTGCATTTGTTCTATATTGTGGGGGAGTTTTTATTAATTTTTTCCATTATGGTTGACAGTAACAACAGCCCTGTGGACTAATTCAGTAGTCAAAGGACAGATGCCTTTTATTAAGCTCTGTAATCAAGCCAGCCTTCCTAGATCTGCATACTCTCCTTATAGATTTATATATTAAAAAAAGCAATGCTTTTGCTTGTGTAGAGGCTAAACACTTTACTTTTTTGCCATTGGACCAGTGTATCAGTGGCTAACGAAATAAGCCTTTGTTTTTACCTTGAAAGAAAGTCCCACAGCCTTTTCCATGAATTTTATTATTGTCAAACAGAAGCCACTGTTTCCTGAAGCTCAACTTTGGAGCCCCACCAGTAGCTATATTTCGTTTTTAAGTAGTCTCTTGGGAAATTATAAAACTTATATTAGCTAAGAAAACAGTGAGCATTCATTCAGATATTTATTTTCAAATATTTTATGCTAAAAGGAATTTTTCTAAAGATTTTAGAGTTTTGGTTGAAGTCCGAGGTCACCAATTAGTATTCAAATAGTTTTTATATCTCTGTAATAAAAGCTAGGTCCCTCAGAAGACATTGCTCTTGACAGGTGATTTTGGAGTTTATAACATAGTTCCAGAAATGCTTTGTATTGACAGTCTTAAAAATGGTTTCAGGATCAGATTTTTAAAGGAGTTGAGGTGGCCAACTCTTACTACCCACAAAAGTAAATACTTTAGAAGTCTGGCCCTTTGCCCCTTGCAGAAACTTCAGCTTAGCTCTTTTACTTTTGTTATCATACATTGTTTCTATACATATACATATTTCAAATTAGGATGAAAAATCCTGTAATTTTCAATAGCTAATCTATGCCTTCAAGAAACTTGATTTTTTCAAAGACCAATGTCATTAACTCTGAAAAATCTACACAAGATGCTCAGAAAGCATCAGTCAATATGTGGGCTACATTTGCAAAAATAATTGCCATTTTGATAATTTGAATATTCCATAGCATACTTTTCAGGCAGAATGTTGGAAAATTTACTACTGGATAAGTACATAAGTTATGTTCTGACTGTTGACCAGAGAATATCCCAGATTTTTTAGGAAAAGTGAACAATGTTTCAGTGCATTAAGTCTTGCTAATGCCCAAATTCAAGTACAACAAAAGGGGAAGTAAAGAGTATTGGCGGGGAAAAGCCAATACTCCACATACAGAACAGCATGTGCTCTAAACTAGCTACTGCTACTGTTATTTAGGGAAGTGTTTGCCAAGTTTTAATGAACAAGTATGGTCCAGAGGCTGTCCAGAAAAGCAATCCCAATAATAGAATTGGCAACAAATAGGAAACTATGCCACCACTGAGATCCTTCTTGTGCCCACATGGTGTAGCATGCAGTTTTGGTTCCCACATTACAGACACAGAAAAGCCATGCAAGATACAAAGACTTGACACAAGGAAGACTATAAAGCTATGGAACAACTTCCATGTGAAGAATGATTAAGTAAATAGGATTCTTGATCCTCAAAAATGGACAACTGACAAGAGAACGGTCAGAGGTCTAAGAAATTGGCCAGGGGAACCTGAGAAGGAACAAGAAGTCCTTCCCAATAGGGGCATTGAATAAATTAAGATGTCATGTATTGAAAATAAATTATAGTATATATTTCCTAATCACAAACCAAACTCAGGTGTAGAATTCCTTTACATGGAATGCTGTGGGTGGCAAAAGTTTATGCAGGTTGAGTAATAAAAGAATCCACAAAGTGGAAGAAAAATCCCTCAAGAATTATTACATCCAAAATCACAGCCTAAAGATTAAGAGCAGGCTGTGGGGGCCACACAAGAGAAGTGTATTTATGCGCTTGCCCTCATGTACTCTGTGCTACACAACTGCTACTCTCAGAACAATGAACTGGACAGATTTTTGGTGTGGTCTTACACAAGATGTGTTACCAAATCACTTTCAGTTCAGCAGAGGCAAATAAAAAATTAACAAAAGAAAGTGCTGTATCAAAGTACATTTATACAACTTTTATTATATTAATCCCTGTATGCACTGAACTGAAAAGGTCAAAATTTCCACAAAAACTAAGTAGAAAATTGTAGCACCATAGCATATCTCAAGTAGTAAAGGACTCGTGGATCATAGACTCCAACTCTCTTCTCCTCACATGACTACCCCAAACGAAACCATATAACCAAGACAATCGTGCAGATGCTCCACGACCTCTGACAGGCTGTGACACTCCCTGGGGACCCTGTTTCAGGGTCCATAATGGCCAGTGTGATCTTCTCCTGATGCAGTTTCATTCCATGTGCTCATGCCCTGTCAGCAGGCACAGAGAGAGGGGATCAGCACCAGCCCCTCTGCTTTCTCCCTTGAGGAAGCTGTAGGCTGCCCTGAGGTCACCCCTCAGCCTTCTCCAAGCTGAGCAAAACAAGTGACCTCAGCCCTTGAAGCCTTCCACCACCTTGGCCGCCCTCCTCCCTATGTCTATAAGATTCAGATTCAGGTTTAACTTCGTTTTCACAAATCCATGAACACCATAAATAATTTCTAGCACATCCTCTAGTTTACTTAGAGTGCTATTCTTTAAAGGAGGGGTAGAATAAAGCAATGGCAATATTAATTTGTACTAGCAATGACTTCCAATGCACAGATCAGTATGTGCAGACAGGTCAGGAATTTCCTTAGGGCTGCTTTTTCACTTATACCAGCACATAAATCAAGAGGACAGTAATTGAAATAATGTATTCACATTGAAATCAGAATCTGACACCTACATTATTTCCTGCTTTATTCATACCATTTTAAACTTTAGAAAAGCCTCTACAATTTACAGAAATGTTATAAGATGACAGGTTTTGACATACTGAAGTGTGTCCCAAGACATGGTTACTAACAGAAGATTCAACATAAAACAGAAAAGATTATCCAAAACTTCCTACTTGGCCCAGCAATCTGTTCTTTCACTTCACTTCCTAAGCATAGGGAAGATCACAAAAAATGCTGCAATGTGCTTAGCCCTGTTTTATTCCTCCCCTCCTTTCATAAAAGCTCTCTGATCTCATTCAGTATCCCAGTGTACTCCTGATTTAAAACATCATTTATGTTAGAAGGGTAGCTCTTCCAGAAAAAAAAATACTGTCTTCATACATATTTTTGCATACGCTTACAGCAGCCTTCTGCTTAATTCATTAGTTCATCTATCCAGCTGGGCAATGATTTCTGGAGGTGGAAAATAGGAAGCAAAATTTTTTCACATTTCTACCCCTCTGATCAATGTACGCTTGAGAATCAATCATCTGTT
Source organism: Pyrgilauda ruficollis (assembly GCF_017590135.1). NCBI lineage: Eukaryota > Metazoa > Chordata > Aves > Passeriformes > Passeridae > Pyrgilauda > Pyrgilauda ruficollis. Next base: position 217,637 of record NW_024523822.1, read on the forward strand.
TCTTGGCTCATATAACCCTAGTTACCTATCAGAAACTTATCTAAAATTAAAATATACTAATTTATCTGACTACCATGAAAACCACAAAAACGTCTGAAAATCCATTTATTTTTCTGTACAACTCAAAAACTCTTAAATTCTTCTTCTACTGCTGCAAACCAAACCAACTTCATGATCCTTTCATACCTGCAATGCTACACGGTAATAGAAGAAAAGAAGGGTTGATCCAGTTTTACTGCATTTTACAGCTTTAGATGCCTATCAGAAGCTCTCATCTTCCTGTGTGGAGACCATAAATCCACTTTGTTTATCTGTTTAAGTCTTATGATGTTTTCAACAGTTTCACTGATAATCTCTAAAATATTTAATATTCAATCAAGAGCAAATAATAGAAAAAAGTTTTCCTAATGCAACCAAAATCAAAAATAGCACAGACAACAGCAAAAAGCCACTGCAACACTTGGTAGAAAGGCTGGAAAATTCAGATCTGTAAGCTTCTTTGCAAGTATTTCCTATGATTCACTTAAATCCTTTGCTTTTTATTTTGCAAAGCAAATAGTCCACATACCACGTAACTGTTATTTGTAAAAACGGTTAAGGATAGTCCACACCCACACTGTGCAGATTTGCAAGCTAAAGAAAATAAAAGGTACAATCTGACCTGCTTTTTAAAGAAAGGCTTGCTCTTTAAGTTAATCTAAAAGACAAATTTTTGGAAACATTAAATAGAATTAGTTTCATAAGAGTATACTCATTTAAACATTGATATCTAATTTTTAACTGTCAGAAGGAAGAAGATAAACTAAATGAAGTTTAAATCTTCAGCTGTGATTTAAAAGAAGGACTATACATATTCTATATCAATATTCATGGTATTTTGCTCATCTAATAAACATAGATCAATTACTCTTCTCATTCCTCTAGCTTTCCTTCTTTCATCCACTGAGACCAGCTCAAGCAATTGGTAGAAACTTAAAAGTATGGCAACATAAATAGACAGTACATCTAAAAATAAAATATTCTCCCTTCAGTGTGTGATTAAGATGATGAAAATGACTGACGTTGAGAACAAGTTTTCTTGGCTGGTAAGAGATCAAAGAGTACACAGTTCTCTCTAACATGCCACTTAGCAAGGTCCTGACCACAAAATTTAAAAGTGCCCAAAATGCTTGAAGAATGCTGTATTTCTGTACACTGTGGTCTACAATACAAGCATGGGGGGAGGCAATGTTGGGTACTGAGGAACAATTTTGGAGAAAGACAAAGGAATGTTAGTTTATTATTTATTTGTGAGCCAGAGCCCTGACCAAAGAGCACTCTGAACAGCTAAGTGAATATCAGAGTGGCCATGCCTACTATTTTTCCAATATCCTACACAGTAACAGAAACATTCTTTTATAAGTAGCTGCACATAATTAGTGTCCTTTAAGGAAAACAGAAGCAAATGAAGCTTCTACCATTCTTTCTTCATCTGCAAAACAAGGATGTTAGAAGTTATCTACCTTTCTCAGTGTATTTCCTGAAGTAAAGAAATGAAAAATATCAGCATTCTCTGTAGTTAAATTTCTATTTCTGATAATATAATGCAGCAGCAGTATGACAAGGAAAATATAACCACAAAAAGCTCCAAGCTTAATTGTAACCTACTTGACAGAAAAGACTGAAAAGTCTGTATTAAGAAAAGCCACAAAACCCAGGGTGAATTAAGATTTTAGGTGGCTCACACTCTTTGCAGTCCAAATAAAAAACACATCTGAACAAATAGTAAACAGGCTTTGCAGGTGTAAAGCACATTTAAGAGCATTCAGCCCAAGTAGTAGTATCACCAGCATTTCCTGTGACACAAGAGTATGGACATATTACACTGGATGTCTCAATAGTTTGAAACCTTGCTGTTTGTAGTGTACCCTGCACAATGAGATTCCCTATTAACTAAAAATTTTCTCTGTAATTCTCAAGATGTGTATTTCAGTACAAATTTTGTCTGGAAAACAATAGGAAAAGAGAGAAAGATTCTCACGTGGATAGAAAAGCACCTAAAAAACCACGAAACGAAACCAGTTTCAATTTCACACTGGAGAGGCCACCATTGGTTTCCTAAAGGAATTTGTGCTGGGACCTGTACCGTTGAACATATTCCAAATGACCTGGAAAAGTGAATGAACAGTGAGACGAGAGTGTCTGGAAATGATGACAAGTTATCTGAAGCTGGCTGTGAAGGATGACAGAAGGCCTGTATGAGGCTGAGCATTAACACAATCATTGATATTTACAAGAGATACAGGTAAAATGATGCATGTGTGAAAAAAAAAAATGAAATTCATACAAACATATAAAATGATGGCCTTTGTGATTCTCATAACCAAGAGTGGAACTCTGGAATCACAACAGATTGAGCTGATGCTTTTAGAATTATGTTGTACAAAAAAGAGAACTGAGTGAAAGGAATTATTAGAAAAGAACTTGTTAACAAAGCAAAAAGCCTCATGCAAATGGAAAACTGTAGTTTTGCTCTTCCCATCTCAAAAACAAGACTGAGAAAGTTCAGAAACCAGTTGCAAGGTTAGGTGGTATGTAATCCCTTGTGAATAAAACACCTCTGCTAGATGTACATTCTACTTAATTAAATTTGAATTTTCTATGGAACTCCAAGGACCAGGTTGTTTCTGCTCCCTCCCATCCTGTGTAAAATTGGCCAAATGCAATCATATAATCAAAACTTTATTGTTTTAAATGACAGGGGATATATCATTTAAATATTCAGGCCAAATACTTTGCATACTTTGAACTTACTATACAGTAAGTGGTAAGTTACCTCATGAAATATCCTGAGTGAAATCCCATGACCTAGGTAGTTTTTAGTATTTTTCAGGATAACTTCAGACTCTACCTGGCCTAACTAGACATCACCTACAATGCAGAGCAGCACTATTGCACACCATGTAGCCACAGAGAGAAAAACTCAAACATGCTGAAACTCTGAGTGAGACATAAATTCTTTACTTAGGAAATTCATTGTTTGCTTTGGCTAGAAATGGCCATGTTCCAACAGGACGACACTACATTTTCTGAAAAAAATAGAGTGTTGTTTTATTTTTTGAACCACGCCAGAGATACTTCACAGAAAATCTTCATGTTATTCTATCACTTCTTAAAACCTTTTAATCACATCTCAGCTATCAGAACAGCTAGGACAGCTCTCTGAACTGCCAGTCCCCTGACATCCTTAACCCCAGATTATAAAGGTGATTAAAGAGATTGCATTTTATCAGTAAGCAAAACTGTCACTCAGACAGCAATGCAGCGAAGTCCTGCTTGTATTCAGAGACTCTTGGGGGGATCACTGCAAGCACTCATGTTTTCAGACTTATCTCTGCTAACAGAGGCTGAAGGAACACACACAGAGCTAGAGGTGTGACAAGAAGCACCCATCACGGGTTTTTGTCAGACACAGCCCCAGAGCAAGGGAGACAGCCATTACAAGACTGCACCACACAGCAGACAGCAAGAAACTACTGAACTCCAGAAACTAGTGCTTGCTGTGAGGCAGCTTCAGGGAATGAAGTGGCACTTATACATATGTTAAAAAAATATATTGTAAATAATTTAAAATTATTCAATCTTGTGCATACTGGCTATCAACTCACTGAAGGCTCTCACCCTTAACAAACAGGCTTTCAAAAGGTAAGTGTCACCTGGCAATGGTAGGTCTCAAGGCAATAAGTTAGATGCTTAAATTCTGCTGAGATTATACTCTAAGACATTAAAAGTTTCCTTATTCTGTAAAATGTTTTTGTTAGAGAGAAGTGAACAACTCCATATATGTTGCAGAGTAGAACTCTGCTTAACAGCTGAACCAAACCATGCACACTACTTCCACTAGGACTTAAAACCAACAAGCAGTAACGAGTACTATTTCCATAGTAAGGTAATGTATATGCCTCCCTGCCTCTTGTGATCTGATTAGTAGGCTGTAAAAACCACAGAGGAGATCCCCAGACAGAAGTCTGGGACTGGCAAACCAAAACCCACTTACATATGAAACCCAAACAGAAAGAGACTATTTTCTAGTAATTTCATCTTTAAAATCAACATACTATTTTAATAACCCAGAAAATTGCTATTGTATCCACCATCTTGTATGTATTGCCAGAAAAATGGTAATTGAATCATTCTCCTACTGCTTCCATTAAAATAAAAGCTTCTGTTCTTAGCTAAGTTATCTGATGCCATTATCAAGACTTAAAATTTTTATTTACATGTTGCCCAATAAAGAGAAAAAAGAAAACCCAAGCAGTTAAAAATATCACACATGATTACTTTCCTAACAACAGACAATGCAAACTCCTTATAATCATCTTGCCCCATTTTTGTGCTACAATAGCAGAAGTGTAGGTAAAAAAGAAAAAAAAAATCAAGAACTTTCTTAAGTATTTCCAAATTCCACATAAAGATTACTCTCATGACAGCAGTCTTCAGCCTTCTAGAAATCTCACCACATGCATACACTCAAATCCTGCATACACTCAAATCCTGCATGATTGGCAGGCTTCCCGTGCCTTACTAATGCTCAACTGTGGAACAGTGGGAAGTCAGTTAGATCTTCAAAAAATCTACCCAGAAACAAATGGGAACCTTTCCATTAATTTCTCTGGGCTTTGGTTCAGACTGGTTAAGCATCAGCAGTAACAAACAAGGAATTTGCACCCTACCAACTCCTCTTAATCAAATAAATGAAGCTAAATTCCCCTTTATCCATACAGCTCAGTAGACACAATGTGTTTTCCACAAAACGGTCATACGAAAGGCTTCCCCATTTGCATTTACAACAATCACTTTTGGCAACAACACATAAGCTTTAATCAACTCCTCAAATAAAAGTGATCTGAAATCAAAACAAAAGTGCCAATACATGATTTACCAATTCTCAAAAGAAAAAGTTTAAGAAAATAAGAACACACATTGCCATGAATTATACCAAAAGCTGAGCCTTATGGATGAACAGAAGAAAATGAATTCCAGAGTAATTTTTCCTGCTCCAAAACCCATGTCACCATGCTCTGAAGTTCTAGAAAATCAAAACAGTGTTTACTTAAACATAATTCCGTGCAGCACTGAAACAGCAGAATGAAGGCAGAATTCAGGTAACAGGTAACCAAACACTTGGTCCTTTTTATGAACATGGAGCCACACATGGGAACACAAAGTCAAGAAATGAACTATAACTTCACTGCAGTAAAACTCAGGAAGCCACCCAGTAACTCTTCTTTGTGGTCAGCACTGCTTCCCACAACCACATCTTCTGAACTTTCCTCCAACACCATTTTTCCAACTGTCCAATAGTTTCCTCCCTGAGGAAATTCCCAGGCCACACCAAAAGCACTAACCAACTGAGTTATTCTCTTTGTTACAAACAGTTTTGAAGAGCAACCTCCCATCTTCCAGGAGAGATTTCTCCCCAGCTCTGTGGAAGCCTGTACTTTATATTTCACATCATGTAATAAATACAAATATTATTAATGACAACAGAAAATAAGTGATGGGATGTCCAGATGGGTTTGGGTTATTTTGATTTCCACTAACATCAAACTTGTACATAAAACTTTTAATTTATATAAGAAAGTAAGGAAAGTTAGTGGGTACACCATTTGTAATAAATTCTCAACATTCTACTATCCTGTAAATCTTACTTCAATGATATATGTCTTCTTGAAGCATTCAAATGCAAAATATTCTGTAGGCACACTGTTGTTTTCATTTGCAAGTGATCTGGCCTACAGTTTGACTTGCAGACAGTCTACAAATACATTAAATCCCAGGTCTCTACATTACACCACAAAAGCCAGAATTGTAGACACACACACCAAGAAAAAAAAATCCAGATTTTCTTTGGTATTTCCCAGTTTTTAAGTACCCGGATCTGGGGAAAACAGAAAAGGTTGCAGAAAAGTTTAATCAGGGAACAAAAGAATAGAGAAATAGCTTTCAGACTACACCATTTCTAGTCAAGGCCACTTCAGCAATTAAAAAAATGGTCCCTGGTCCCATTTACATTGCTCATCTGCTCAAAGAACAAAAGTAGTATGGATCTACAGACTGTGTCAGAAATGCCAATGGATTTTCATTCTGTTTTAATTTCTTTGCTTTATGTTTTTGATTAAGCACCAACATGCTTTACTTGAACATGAGATTTTTTTTCCCTTCTAAATTTCAGGAAATTATATACTGAACATGATTAAAGTTTTTTATTATCTACCCTAGACCACAGTGATTACAATATCGAGAGCAGTGCAAGTACTACATTTGTCATTCCCACTTATGAATATTAAATCAAGTCTCTTACATACCCTGAAAATCTGGACTGTCTCTAATGCAGTAATATAATTTATTACTAAATATACTAAGTTCCCTAAAATCTTAAACCACTCAGATTAATCAACTTCTCACCTGCAAGATATGACTATATTTTCAAAGAAAATTTTATCGATAAATAAAAAAGCTAAAGGACAAAGGTTACAGTTAATATTTTTTTACAGTTGGAAGATAAACTTGGACTTCATATATCTTTTATTTATAAACATAAGGTTTTTTAAAATGCCACGTTTGTTAACAACATGAAAACATGAAAACAAACACATGGCTGTTCTCCAAAAATTTATAACTTTCCATTTCTAACTTTCTCTCTCCTATAACTACAGAAGCAGAAAAACTCTTCAATGCAAGTAGAAAATAATTCCCCAAGCAAAATTCTCCCTTGACCATAAACAGAAAACTTTGCACTGTGTTTCACTTGGACGAACTATAAATTTGTTGGTGCTACACTGCAAGTTTAGTTCTAGCATTTTATACAAGGGAAACTTCATGACAAGAATTACCTTTTGCTAGACTTGATTCTGTGGGGCAGCCTGCCACTAAGTTTTCATCAAGAAATGCACAAGACAAAGCAAACTCCAGAAGGAGTTTTAAGAATTTCTCCCTATTGCTTTGGCAAAGAGCATTCTGTTATCTTAGCATGAATACAATTCATATTCCTCCAGCAACTGATTCAGCTCGTGAATTTGGCTCCCCTCCAGCAGACAGCTCAGTCAACTGAAGTATAATCAGCTCTGGTTAAAAATGCCAGTCTCACTATGATCCCTTTGATACTCTGCAAATTATTGTAAGGCCTTTATTGATAACTGCTGAACTTCGGCAAATCTCAGCCAATGAACTGCAAAAAATGAAATTAGAGTAACATTCACAAAAATGCAGCAATTGGTTTTAATTTTGTGATTATAATGGATAATGTTACAAACGTATAGACTGTTCTTTCTTAGGATATATTCTTTCATAGGATATATGATTTGAACCAGCTTCATTGTATTGTCTCTGAATTAACTCTTACTTACATGAGTAAAGTCTTGGAAAGAGATGGAGAAATGGGAAGAGATGGAGAAACGGGCAGGAAAAAAATGTTATGGATATTTATCTTAACATTCAATAAAGAAAATGTAGAACTTACTGAATTTAAAACTTACTGTATTTTCAAAAATATGTATAATTTAGACTCTTCATAAACATAGTGGAAAAGTTAAATATCAAAGCCCCAGCAGGTCATTTAGACTGTTTTAAAGAAAGTATATATAAGTGTATCTTGTTTGGGAACAGACTGTTTTTGTTTAGACACTGCTTGTTGTACATTAACAAAATTTAATCATTATATTAATTAGTGCTTTTTAGACTTTTGTCTTCTTATGAAGCATGAAAGACAAAAAAAATCTCATGGAAATCAAAGCTCAAAATTATAAGGTAGCTTTGAGTAGCACTGTTTAATTAAGTAACATTTTTCCTCTTCAGAATAAAAAACAAACACTATCAATGTGAGAGGGGAACAAGTTCTTCACAGGTATTTCTAGGTCTGCTGCAGTCAGTGGATTGCTGGTTTAGGTGACTGTCTATACCACAGCCGACAGAAAATTCTCCTCACCAGAAAGAACGTCTTGCACATATTTTGAAAAGTCACATGAGTCACCTTCTTCCATCTACACTTTTATGTCTTCACCCAGATAAAGTCAATTCATTTTTGCTTTTCTGCTCATTCTTCTGAAGTTGACAATTTTTCCTTCATGTTTGTAGAGAATAAAATACTTATTCTACAGTGTTGTCTGAAAGACAGCTCATAGACAGTAGAAAGTGATTTTTCTATTTCAGTTATAGAAATACAACCTTTATATTGGTTTATCCCATTTATAAGGTGCATTTCTGAAGCTACACAAGTATTTGTAGCTCTAATGCCTTAATTAATGTGAAAGTTCATGAAAATATGCCAGAAGGAAGAACAATCTTGGTACAGCCACTTTGAAATGCAGATGGCTCTGTGAGTTTACAAGACCTTTGCATATAGGTACTTTGTACTAATTCCTCTTTTTTTGAACCATGATGTGTAGAGCAATTATTTCACCTCAACAAGGAAACTCTGCAAATGTCAAGGGCTCTTCCAACCTACACTGTGACAATGAATTAACAGAGAAATAAAGGGCTTTGCTACTTCACCGAGGAAAGACATTTTGTGACCTTTTGCTGCTTTATGGCAATAATGAGTTTCCTACAAAACTCTGAGTCTGTCTCTTATTTTTATAAAATAAAAACATTTGAGGAATAGCCTTGACCTTAACCTAGGGAGAACAAACAGAATACTGATCGTAAGAAGAGGATGAGCCCTGAGACGCTGTAACTTCCTCACATCATGTTGACAAGGTGTAGAGCTGTGCTGCACACAAACTTGAACAGTGAAGCTCACCTATCTTAATTCACTTAGTTAAATGCTATGAAGATCTAGATCTAGTATTATTACTTCTAATGTCAGTTTTATCATAACAACATTTGATTCCAAAGGAAAGATTTATACTAGAATATCATATTTCAGTCTCTTACCTTTCAAAATACATATTCTACTTAATTTCAATAAGAGTACACATTTGAAGCATTCACCTTCTCTTTTAGAATATATTATTTCTTTTCAAAAATACCACACCACACAAACGATTTGAGTTAAATCCAGAATCATCAAGGGCAGCAAAAAATCCCAGTGCACATTAGCTAGGTGAACCACTTATCCAGGTTACTACATTCTTAGACAACCACAGAATAAAAAAATTGAAGTGATTCTAAATAAGAGCAAACTTAATATTACAGCCTACAATGTTAAACATCACAAAAAGAGAGACAGAAAAAGGAAATGTTAAACTTTCAGTTCAAATGGGAAAATAAGGGAAACAAAAACCAAAAGCTTACTTCTTCTAGGAAACAAATTTTTACTGATTGTACGGAACCTATGAATTATTGAAGATATGCCCTGTTGTGATGGCCTTATATGTGAAACACCCAAATCCCATCTGCATCACTGTAAGGATGCTGAAGGTAAAGAGAACTGAACAGCAACTCTAGCAACCTATACTCTGTTAAAATTTTTCAGGTTTATTGCTCAGAGATATTTAATTTGGAAAATGTAATCTACCATTTACGTCAAGACTTGCATAAGAACATAAAATGTTCACATAATTATAGAATACAATGAAGCATAAAAAAGCAGTATAAGGGATTTCTGGATTCCTGTCATGATACTTACATTACACACCTAATCAAGTGACCTAACATTTCTAAATTCTAAAAGAGCTTATCTACATCCCAGAGGAAACATGGGGATTCGTATTTATGAGGCTCACCAAACACGCAATCCTCTAGTATTAAATACTATAGGGATGGATTGTTCATGCTGAGATGCAGATGGGCTAAGAGCCAAGGCAATGCAGAACCACAGCCCAAACTTCCTGACAGCAAGAGCTACACCCCAGAAACTCACACAGCTGACAGTTAAAAGAAAAACACCACTTATCTCTGATGTGAATGGCAGCAGAGGTAGCTGGAATAGCAGCCTCCTATTGAGGAGCGGAGCTGAGCTCTGCCCAAAATTGCCAGGTCAGCATAACGCACACTGCATGAAGCGGCTGAGGGATCCAGGGTCCTATGTCGGCAACTCTTGCCTTAGAAACTTCCAGGGGGTCATTGCAATTTATGATTTTCTTGAAATGGGAAGATGACAGAGTCCAGATGGTCAGCATGCACATGCACAATTTTGCAGAAAAATGGTAATTTGGACAAGCAAAGAACATATCTGTGATTTTGTCCATTCTTGACCATTCTCCAATTCCAGCTGCCACTACGTAAACTCAATCAGCTGAGTATACAGGTCAATTTTCTGCAGAATTTTGACTTGAGAGTAGATTTTGGGTCTTAAGCCTGTCACAGACATGGAGTGTATTTATCCCATTCAACACCCACCCAGCACACTCATCCATGCATCTTCTGCTGCTACTGATTAAACCCATTATGACAAATTTTTGCCCACTTGCCTTTTTCTTTTTTTTTCCCCTTTTTGTTATATAATTCTAAACAAGCTAGATCATCAGTAATAGAACTGGAGAAGAAGTAATTTCTGTCCTACAAACTCTCAGGAATCATCTTTTACCTAGGCAAAATTAGTAACAAATGGGACATAGAGGACCCGGGAGTGTCTACCCCTTAATTAAGATTAATCATTTTGGTATATGTATGGATATAATATATAATGCTACAGGCATTATAATGCAATTTTAATGTCTACAAATGACACATCAGTCCCAGAAGAGAAAAGATTTCTCTATTGTAATGTATTATATGTTCATTCTGCATATAACAGATCTAGCCCTTTATAAGCAATCATTTATTTTGGCAATTAATAGTGCAATATATGAGGTAATGCCTTCTTTCAAATGTCAAGCAGAGCAATGTAAAAACTGATGAATTTTGCTCTAGGCAAATAAAGGTTTGGAGGAAAGTCACAAAATGTTTTTACAAGTTTTCTGTCTTGGATGTCTCCCTCTGAATATATATCTTCTAAATAAATTGACTACAATTAGTAATCCACACTGTTATTACGCCTTTGAAGTTTTAGTTTATGGTTAAGTCTGGAATTTTAAATGAAGGTAAAAGTTTTTTCAGCCTAAGCCAAAGCCACCCAAAACATATTTATTTTGAATACATCTTTCAAATTTAAATAAATTCAAGTTCTTTTTGAAGAGAACTGATGCTACACATTTCTTCTAGTCTACAAGATTTTGTGAAAGTCACCAGATTTATTAATAAATTTAGCAAGTCAGATTAAAGCTAATACAGTGTGCACTGACAGATTCTGATTAACAACTCTGAATTAAAGGGTACAATTGCTTTCAGCATGTCATTTAGTTTTGATTCTCAAAATAAGATTGCCTTCTGTGGGATATAAAGTTTCAATGCTGCTTCGAGACAGGCCATCTAGCAATGACTGTGGTCAGAAATAAGTTTGGTTTAGCAGTTAGGGGAATTGAGACTTAAAACTAGTTGGGTTTTTATTTAGCTGAATCACCAAAACTTGATGAAATGCCATAAGGCTGTTTAAAAGACAGGAGATCTTTCACAATGGAGGAGCTGATGTCATCCACACAGCTGCCAAACCATCAACAACTTGGCTATTTTTTTATTTTTAAGAACAAATTCACAAAAATGGGACAAAATAATTTTGTTTCTTTTCTCTTCAAATGTATGTAAATCCATTTTTTTATTTATGCAATTTTTAAGTTACTTTATGCATTTTATTTGCGCTTTCTTAACCTATACATTACAGAGAAAATTATACTCTCAACATAATTTCAGCTTTCTGTTTTTAATTTTCTTATTTTACTACTGAATCCTTAAAGCTACCAGAAAATGTGGATGTTCCAGACCCAGATCTGAAAGACAGTAGATTTTTCACAGCAAATTTACATAATTGTAAACTCTCTAATAAACAACAAATCTACATTGAGATGAAGCAATTGAGACATATATTCATTACTTCTGAAAACAATCAACAGTGTGATGAAGAAACAATCAGAAAGACAAAAGCCATGGCTTTTAGCAGGGAGGGAGAGGAACAATCACCTCTGAGGAGTGTGGGTGCAGCTCCATCTGCAGAGCTCACCAGACTGGTTTAGCACAGCAAGGCTCAGCCAGAAGATGTGGTTTTCCACTCCTTCCCTGTGGGGTTCTTGTTTCAGAAGCAGCCAGAAAGTACTAGGAGGGTTGCCTCTCCCTCTGCCTCCCCTCTTCCAACCACACACCCTCCTTGCCCCCACCTTGGGTTGCCACTGGCATCCATCAGCCCCTCCAATGTGCAGATTCAACCCACATGACAGAGGAAAACCAGGCTAGCAAGTTGGATCAGTTCACACAAGTATCCAAGACTGCCAAAATGAATGCAAAATAAGCACTAAGAGCATGTGGCTGGGAAAGGGGAGGGGAGAAAGTAAAGTTCATCCCTAGCAGAAACCTGTTTGATGACTTTATCATGTATCATGAAACAGAAACCTCAGGGTTTAATTTCAGAGCCAAAGGAATCAGTCTCACCTGTCCCTCAAAACTCCTCTTAGTCCCAGTCTTTGTGCCAAAATGAGCACTTGGCTATCCAGCTTATGGATGTTCCCAGATGGGGGGAAAAAAAGGATTATTAAAATCTGAGCCAGTATCCTGGCCTGGTTCACAGCCTGGCTCTGTGAGTAGTTTTGGTGACCCATGAGAAAGGGGGGCAATGGTGAGGCACTGTGGGAGGCAGGATATCCTCTGTGGTAGCAGCAGCAGCCTACCAGCTTAAACTCCATGAAACTGCTGTCTCTGGCTGAGGTTCCCAGCATGGTCAGAACTGATCTTAGCTATTGAGTCCTGTGGCCAGACCCTCCATCTGCTACCAAGCATACACTGATCCTCTGCTCCCCATCACACAGCTACAGGGTAGGTTGATTCAGCTCACTGGTTGGTAGAAACCTTTCCTCCTCTTTTGACTAGCTACCCAAAACAATCTGAAAGCTGACCTAGCAGAAAAATCATCTAATTACCATGTGATTACTACATCTAACACAAGTGAAGAAGGAAGGATAGAGGAAAGGGAGAGGACAGGTTGGCCATCTTGGCAGTAGCTCACCACTAGACTGGCTTTGCAGCCCCCAAAGACCACAACCCAGCCCCTCTCCTCATCCTAGTTTTGGAGATCCCACCCTATTTTCATTCCACTGTATGCTCTTACGCTAGTACAATAGTTGCAGGTCTGCACCACAAACCAGATCACTTTGTTAAGAGAAAAGCTCGTTTTTAACTCCAACCACTCCACTGGGCTGCCACAAGTCTGAGGGATGCTACTGGCAAGGTCTGTGGCCAGGGAGATGAATGCTTTTTTTAGCACTAAAGATGAAAAAAAAAAGAAGTTTAAAACACTGCCCATGTGTGTCAGACCACAGGGAAGGTTTATATTTTAATGAAGAAAAATTATCTTCTGAGAAAGATGATCTATTTGAAGGAGTCAGTGAAATAAGACCTGAGCTTTTTTTTTTGTAAAATGGAACTGCAGGCAAACTATTTTACAGTGGTTTTCTCTTTACTGTTGACAACAGGAGAAGTGCACTACTTGATACAAGACTACTGCAGGGCTGCAGTGTTTGCCACTGGACATCAGGTCCTGAAAAAAGGTAAGCAGATGCTGATCAGCAGATTCATCAGATCTGCTTGAGTAACCCTAGCTGATGTTCAGAGATCAGAAACCAGTGCTCAGTCTGAGAAGTTGAAAAGTTACACTCTGTTACCCCACAAGTGGTAAATAGACACACAGCCCAAGGTCAGTGCTAAGAGATCACAGCAGCAGAGACGTTGCTAGCTCTGCAATCAAGACATCAGGTCTTACTACTTCAGCTTAACATTCTATTGGATACTTGGCTGTAACAGCTGACTTGCCACTAAACTAATAATGTCTTTTGCACAAATTCTTCCCTGAAGGAGGGCTTATTTTGGAGCAAAAAAATCTGAATAGAACAAAGCTCAGTTTTCCTGTTTCAGTTAAAAAATTCTATTAATTAATAAGGCATCCCATCATTCATGCTATTAAATATATATATATATATATATATATATAAAATCAGTTTTTTCTGATAGAGATGAAGATAAATGCATCCATTAAATAAAAATATATTATGGTGAAAGAATGTATACATTATAGAAAAAAAACACTCAAGAGTTCAGGAACACTGAACCTGCCCTGAGTGCAGGTAAAATAGCAACTTAATGCTCTCCATAAGCCCAACAGCACTCTCTATAACAGCACTGTCTTCTCGCCTGATTAACCACAACAACCTGAAAACTCCTTTTTTGGTTACATTTAACAGAATCTTGATATTTAATTGCCTATTTGCTGTTTTACGGTACTCTGCAGACACAAAGACTTGGCTAATCTTATCTTCCAGTAATTACTTCATTTTCTAATTCAAATTTCTATATAAAAGTAAGTATTAGAATAATAGGAATACTTCATCTGACATCAGATGATTTAGGTGATGTGATTTTTCAAAGCAGACTAGGACCAGAGCAAAATATGCATAAAGAGGGTAAAAGGTTGTACAGGAGTTTGGAAAGAACCCAGCAAAACCTGCAAATATGTATTTTAGCACCATAGGCAAAAGAGTACTCTGATGTCAAAACAGTTAGGACACGGAAACAATAAACAGTCAAGGAAAGAGCAAGACACTAGAGTGACACAGTTAATCATCTTGATGACAAGAAGAGTGCATGGACAGTTTAAGATGCTTTAAAAAATAAAAAAAGGAAACCAACAAAACATGCAGAGAACCGTGATTGCTGAAAATCTGAAAGTGCTTGTATATTCCAAGTTTTGTGTCTCACTAATCTATCCATAATAGAGACACTAGCATAATTTTTCTAGATATTAATTCTAAACTTATTCAGTTTCAATAAATGAAAACCAGACAGTAAGTAAAAATCAGCTGACTTACATACATATTCAATTACTCCTAATAACTTAGGCTGCTAAATAGAAATTTTAATCCTTATATGACGAAGCACAATTTCACTAGGAGGCACAAAGTAATTTGCTGAAAGAATAGGCCTTTGCTGAGACGAGACAGTGAAACTATATGGTGCCTGAGAACGTGTTGGCGAAGAGTTCAGTTTTTGGTTTTAATTACTGCAGTTTTGAAAGGCACAAAAAAACCTGTAAATTTACAGGCATGCATAAAACTTCCCCTGTTCATGATTCTTAAAAAATGCATCTTATGCAGCATAAGAGTTGCACCTACTACAGCTTCTGACCCCAGCCCCGCTTTCTTGCCCACATTTCACACAATGCACACAACTAAGGACATGATAAATGTAGCAAACAGTAAATGATCATCAGAGCACGGCATCAT
The DNA here is from genome assembly GCF_017590135.1 of Pyrgilauda ruficollis. Classification (NCBI taxonomy): domain Eukaryota; kingdom Metazoa; phylum Chordata; class Aves; order Passeriformes; family Passeridae; genus Pyrgilauda; species Pyrgilauda ruficollis. The sequence goes on from NW_024523822.1 coordinate 232,918, forward strand.
GGAAGAAGTTTGGGGCCACATTTGCTAAGAACTCAGGTTCCTGAAAACCTCCTTTGCTTGTTCCCCTTCTGCTTACTCCAGGAATTCGTCTACTCAAACAACTCAATCACAGCCATTCCCACAAGGAAAAGACGGTCTCTGAAGTAGGCCCGAGAATACGTCACCGGGGCATAACATTGTACAGGAATCCTATGACTCACTAAGCGTTTTTTTGAAGCGAAATTTGAGTAGCTAGACCTTAATTCAATCAGCATGAAGGAAGTATCTGCAGGCAGTGCTGCCCAGTCAGCATTAGATAGGCACAATGTTGCTCCTTCTCAGAAAAGAGTCACAGAACCAGATGTGAATTGCAAAAGGCCATCTTACCCCTTTCCATCCAGTCATTGCAGCGCAACGTGTGTTTGTTTTGCAGGCAACAGATCACTGTCTCCATTGCACTACTTTTTCTCTGCCTGGATTTACTTCTTTATATAATGAAATACAGAAATGCTATAAAAACACTGAAAGGGACCTGTTCCAATGTTCTGTATGAAAAAAATGTCTGCCTGAAAGACTTGTAGTCCTTAGCAAACTAGTAATGTTGAATCATAAAACAGATGGTGCTTAAAAAGAGCTATAGAATTAGCAAAGTTCAGCTCCAATTCATGTGATTGTGGCATTGAGGATCCAGCCCCACGTGATTATGGAACAAAAGCAATCACACAGCTTGGAACTTCTCAGCTCCTCACAAACTCAAGGTTTCCATTTGCAAGGACATACCAAGATGTACTGGGGCGAGCAGTTCATTTGGAACTCTGGAGAGAGGGTTTGGAAAGGGTTCTTGGCAGAGTGCCTCACTGTGCACCTCAGGCACACAGCTGCTCCTCAACATTTCCCTGTTCCAAAGTACTTTATTCATTACTCAGCAGTGTTTCAGAGTTCTCTGAAATAGGAAACCCATGTTGATCACGTTGAAGAACTTACACTATTCAGGGGATGATGTTTCTGCATTTTAAGGCTATTTACTTAAAAGCAAAAGGCATCCTACTGTATTTTGCTCCACCTGGAAGAAAATACTTCACTTATGGAAGACAAGAAGTGTTCAGAAGGTAAACTGTATGTTTAATAAATCTTGAGCATACTCACATGGGGAATCATCCACAAACATGGGGTCTATGTTATGCAGCAGTTCCACTCTGGGAGAAGGTCTTCCTTCACTAAGAGAGATTTCAAAAGGAAATGTTAATTACCTCCTATAGCTCACTAGGATTCTGCATGCTTTATTTTAAGGCTTTCTGTCATCTTAGTAGAGAGTGAGCTCATAACTCTAAATCGATTACTATCAACTTTAATCTGAATACTTCTTCCTGGCTGAGCAGCAACAACCTTTGCCTCCACAAGTTTTCCCTGACTTCAGTGGTGTTTATTTAGATTATTCGTAAGTTTACTGAGGGCCCTACCTAAGCAGGGTTTTACAACAACCAATTTTAAGAGTCAAATTTCACAGCATAAGCTGGCATAGCACTTGCTATGCTTTCTGCTTACCTGAACAAGTGCTGGAAGCATTATGGCTGGGTGCCTCAAAAAACACCACAAGCATTGCTATCCCACAAAAAAACAAACAAACAAACAAACAAACAAACAAAAAACAAAAAAAAAAACCCCTTTGATTTCTAATTGAGGTCACAAGAATAATTTAGATACTTAGAATCTTGTTGTGTTAAAGAAGAAAATAATCCTTTTTTTCTAGCCTTTCAGTACAGACAGATGGTGGGGAATAAGCCTCTGAATTTACCCATGAATTTTCTAAGCTATGTAAATCCCAGACCTAAAAAACTGAGTAAATGAAATTTACTCCTTATAAAGAGCAACCTGAGTAAGAAGACATAATTAGAAAGAAACATATCTACACAAAGACATGACAATAATTTATTATCTGACAGTGGACCTAAATACATCCTTTCAGAAATTTCCAAATAATTTAAATTGCTTTTTCTTTCATTAAGGAGCTTAACTTAAGACACAAAAAATTCAACCAGGGCCCTTAAACTTCTTGACATTAAGAATAAAAACTCAGGTAATATAAAACTCATTGGAGACATTAAAAAATATAGTTATTTTAATATATAGAATATATCATTAAACAGCATTTACCTGTAATTTAAAATCTGCAGTAACAAACAAAATAATATTTTTTGGTTACATCTCTAAAAACATTTCTGGATTATACATTTTGAGTGAGTACAGAACTATCAAGAAGAACTAAAAGATTAAATGTATTCAGGTAATATACTATTGTAATTAATACAGAGGAATTACATTAATTAAGCTACAGTGTCAGTAATTCAATGTATAGAAACTGCTACAAAAATGTTTTTTCCCAAAATGTGGGTGAAAGGCTAACTGTGCCCTCATCCCCAAGTGTATATAGTAGTCACACTCTTAATTTAAGAATGCTTGGCCTTATTTAAACAAATTTTATCTTAGGTTTAATAAACTCTAGTGCTCCATTGACAGCTGTGTTCAAGCATGCCTTTTACCATCTGTTCATAGGTAACAGTAACAAGAACCAGTTAGCAAAAGTTAAACTAGGTTTCAAATTTATAGCCTGTGATTGACTCTGCAATAACTGCAAAAACTGGGAAGGTTTTCTTTCAGTTTTTGAGCTGTATCCACATTTTCCAGAATATTTTAAAAGAAAGAAACCACCAGAGTTATGGTGAGTAATCCAGTATCTTCCACCAGAGTCAAATACAGCACAGTTAAGTAACTTATCCTGTTTACTTCTCATCTTTATAGATTCAATATTCATAGAGTGCTGCTCAGTATTCACACAGTGCTGAGTGACCAGCAGGGCCAGGGAGGGGATTCTGCCCCTCTGCTCTGCTGAGACCCCACCTGCAGGGCTGCAGCAGCTCTGGGGCCCAGCACAGGAAGGACATGGACCTGCTGGAGGGAGTCCAGAGGAGGCCACAAAGACCATCAGAGGGATGGAGCATCTTCTTTTTTGGACAGGCTGAAAGCTGGGTTTGTAAAGCCTGGGGAAGAGAAAGCTCGGGGCAGCCCTCACAACAGCCTTTCAGTACCTAATGGGGGCCTACAAGAAAGACAGGGACAGACTTTTTAGTAGGGCCTGTTGTGACAGGACAAACAGTGATGGTTTTACACTGATGGCCAGTTGATTTACATTGGATATAAGAAAGAATCTTTTATGATGAGGGTGGTGAAACACCGGTACAGGTTGTCCAGAGAAGTAGTAAATGATCCTTCCCTGGAAACATTCAAGGTCAGGTGAACAGGGCTTAAGGGCAATCTGATCTAGTTGAAGATGTCCCTGCCTAAGGAACAAGGGTTGGCCTAAGTGACCTTTGAACCAGCTTATTCTATGATTCCATATGAGTCTATGATTATACTAAGCACGTTCATAGTGTTCAAGCAGACTGAAGGTAACTTGCTTTATAAATTTAACACGGACAGTGGATATTATATACTAAACATGGCTATTTACATTACAGCTGATAGAATACAAAAAGTAAAGATTATACTTGTATTAATGTAAGTTTTTAATGCAGCAGTTGCCATTATTATTGAACCCATTTTTATTCTGGGATAGAATACTGTTCTTAATACCTTTGATGTGATTTATACATAGTCATGAGATTTACTCTCTGAAGCTTATGGCATCACTGCATTAAGCTCCATGGAGCTACTACATGGTACAGCACTGCTTTTCACTTTGAGTGTTACTCCAGTAATTCTTGTTGTACAGAGCATGGATATTCACAACCAGCATATATCACAAAACAATAGCCAAAGAATTTGGCATTGCATGTTGAAAAAAAACACCTGCCTCGCAGCAAAAAACATCAGGAAAACCGAAACAACATTCTGGGGACAACAGATAGGAAATTTACGCCTGTAACAGAGATCTGTTTCCCTAGAAGTGCCTTAACTCTGCCCTCGTTTCTATTTACAAAACTCCACAGAGAACACAGACTCAACTACAGATTCACCTTGGCAGATGTTCTGCAAGGGTATTTTGAATCAGGAATATGGTCTAGCCAGGAGAGCTACAATAACAAAGCAATAATATTCTCTAGAGAAACCTGCCTTTGTATTTTAGTAACTGCCTGGGTAACCACATATTACAATGCTCTAATTTTAGAATATTTATTTTTAGACTTCAATATCCTAATACGTCATCCCTCCCCCTAAACATAAGGAATTTTTTATATTGTCTGGTTATTATTCTACCCTGTCAGATGGTAGAATAATTAAGATATGTCTTTATTATTTAATTAAACAGTTGAAAGCTGGTGTTTTTCAAAACAGTCCTCTATGTAAGAACAGCTAAATGAAAGCATGTGGCCTAACTTCAGTGATAGTATGAGAATCAGCTAGTTCATTCTTCTGATTTGTAAAGTTCTTAAAACATACCGAAAGCCCTATTATTCCTTAGTGAGTACAAACAAAGATCTACATGCAATCTTTCACTTTTGTTGTTGTTAAACAGCCAGAAGGTGTCCTTGGCAAGGAATCCAAGGTTTTTCAGGGTGTGTTTGTCTTGCACAAAAACATTCTCAGTGTCACTAAGCAAAATCTGAGTCTTTATAACCTTGTCCTATTTCTCTGGATTTTATTTTTAATGTTTTCCTAAAATGATCATGTTTTAGATATGTGGGAAATAAACATACTCTCAGCTTTACACTGCTCCTTCTTCTGCATTAATTTATATCACAACAATGAAATTTTTTAAACAGATGCTTGATTTCTAAAATAAATGCACCCATTCAGTACAGAAGAATTCAAGCTGATCTTACTTCATTTACTACACCCAATCAGTTATGATATTTCAACCTTATAAAAATATAAAAATGAAACTTGCCCTACAAAATATATAAGACTTTAAACTCTCTGCTTAATAATAAGCTTTGACAAAATAATAGTTACATGTACTCTATTTTATCCTGAATCTCTCAGTGCCTATCATACTGCTTCATGTGGTCTACAATTCCATTTTTCTGTTAATGCAAAATAAAATATTTTCTCTGAGAATATCACTAGATATTCAGTGCTGAAAATCAAGATGTATCAAAAAAAAAAAAATCAACCGAAGAAAAACTACTTTGCCAAGTGTCTTTATTTCAACAGAGTAGTAAGCAGCTGGAGAACAGATGTTTCTTAAAAATGCAACTGCCTTTTGTGATACTTGCTTGGAAATATGTAGTAGAATTCAGACTCCTTGACTGGTTGCATTTTAGTATCGTTCTTGCTATTCTCAACTGCTATTTTTGTAAAATATATCAGTGATATTATCACCATATTTTCAGAAATTATTTATAATACCTACACGGAGCTATATTGTAGTCTTACCCACAATAATCTAAGGCAAGAGAAAAGAGAAATCTACTATGATTTATTTTTTATTTATGAACCTTTATAAAATGTTGATACCTGAGTCTGGAAAGATCTGATAGCTATCCAAAAATGGGTTGACACAATGATACTATGCTAAGTTATTTGCAAAAAGAAGTGAAAGACATCAAAGAGGAACTTACATTTCATTACAAAGGTACTTGGAGAAAAATAAAAATTACGTAGTACGGGTTTAATTGCATGCTGCAACAAAATTTTGCAAAGAAAACTAGTCCAAGCTAGGTATAGATGGAAAAAGAGCGTTAAAATTTGCATGTGAACACATCATGATGAACACAAGAGCAGGGAAAGGGCCCTTGTAATGAGCCATGTTAATGACAACCCAAACTAGCATGCCAGCACAGCCCCAGCACATCGAGGCCAGTTCCACTGGACAGAGGGACATCTGGAGGCAAAGCAGTGATGGCCCCCAGGGAGTCACAGAGGATGCAGGACACAGATGCAGCATCAAAAGGACACAAACAGGCATAACTAGAACCTATGCACAGTAACCAACCTACAAAGAGCACAGAAGAAGCTTGAAGGACTTCACACCTGGCATCCCTGGACATTTGCACCACAGCAACAGATGCTGGGCCCATGCGTTGACAAATATCATGGCGTGGGAATGCCAGGTGGATGGCTTGAAATCCTCTGCCTCTGTGTGTGGTGGGGCAGACTTCCTAGACACACACACACACCACTTGGTGAGTAAGACTGTCTAGCTGTGAGAGTGTGAGCAAAACCTGCTCTATTTCAGTTCCTATTTCAAATAAAATCACGTTCCTCTTTTATTAAGTCTTTCATTGATACAGTGCTGAAACAGCAAAGGGTCAGCAGATAGATTTGGAAAGAGAAGACAAACTTTAGAGTTAAAATCCCTGTCAAAGAGCTTTTAAGTACCATGCAAATTTTTACTTAAGAGCTCAAACAGTGAGAACCCAAACAGTATACTTGCTCAGTTTCATGCACTGTATGACACAAACTTAAGAGTATAGGTAACCAAAAAGAATGCAAAGGTATTTTTGTCTACAAGATGTGTGCTCCTGAACATCATCTTTTCCTGCTATTTCCTCCTAACCGTTATTTGTCTTCTGGTTCTTCAGGCCAGAACTAAGGCCTGAAGGTATGAAAGGTACACTTGTCTCTCATGTGACCCTCAGCACTTCTTTGCACTACAAGTATTTAATATTAATTGGTGTCATGTTAATCTGATTTCTAATTTGGACTACCAGTAATTTAAAGTCATGATAGAAAGTTCATCTTGGTCTAGAATTTCAGAATTATACTCAGCATTTAAAAATTTATGTTGAATTTCAGTGTATTGAATACATATTCCTATTTCTATAGTATATTACATTTTCATAGTATATTACATTACATAGTCATTTTCAGTAGTATAATATTTATTATAAATTATTGCATTATATTATTATATTTTTAGTATACATGAACATCATATTAAGAACCCATTTTTAAAATACTGATCATTAACAGACAGATTTAATCAAAATAGATTAAATATTTTTAATCTAATCTGAAATAGATTAAATTTTTTTTGACTTCTGAGAAGATCTGTACCATCCCATATATTCTTTTGAATATCTAAATCAAGGTTCCAAATTAATGATCTTTTTCCTTTAGATAACACACATACGAACCAGCAGGCTCAGGATGAAAGTGTCCTCCCCCCCCAAAAAAAAATCACAAGAAGCTTATGCATTTATTTATATTAGACTGTACTGAAAAAATAAATAGATGTAACACAGTGATTAATTCTCCTTTTCCAAATGAGTTAGAATCTTAGCAAGTTATAATTTCACTCACTGTGAGCCATTTGGTCCCAGAAAAACAACATATTTGAACTTTTTGTCAGATATCACCAAAAGGGCACTGTGCCTTCATTGTTTGCTATCCAATACTCAAGTGACCTTTTGAATTATGGTCATGAAATTTAATATACTCATTTATCCTGATTACATGGGAAAATCATGTGAAATTTGACATTTTGGCTGCAAGGTCAACCAAGGAATAGCCTAACAGTTAGAAAACCTGACTTGTTACCTGTCCAGACAGAGGCCCTCTCTTTGACACACCCAACAACGCTGGTAGTCACCTGCTCCCTGGCAGTGCCAGTAAAGATTGCATTCGTTCCCTTCACAAAGACAGAAATGCAAATGTCAGCAGTGCGCTGGCACAGTTGTACCTATCCTTCCCAACAACTCTCCTGTTCAAGTTACCTGATCTGAGAAGATGAATCCATTGCAAAAATACATGTTTGAAACTGAACCTGAAGTAGGCAGGAATTCTAATGGTAGCTGGAAGAAAAATCTACGGTTTAGGTGTATCCTGGATCTTGCTGATGCTAAGTTTCCCCACAGGAACACTGACAAGTAAAACATTTTACTTTTTCTGGCTGGATGGGAGTCTCCATTCCTTCCTGGCAGTTAATGATCCTTGGCCTCAATTATACATACAGTTATCTTCTTCCACTTGGAAGAGAGCCACACAGTACACCTGGGCACAAGGCCATGAGCTTCCTGTAAACTCCAGCTACTGCAGAACACCACCCCTTAGCTCTTCTGAAACACAGGCAGCACTAAGAATGAAATCAAGCTTACCAGCTTCAAACAGGTAATACTATAGGTACAGACAAACCAATTCCGAACTCCAGATACAGGGTTTAGTTCTGGGGAGGTGTATGGGGTTGGGTTTGGTTTTGCTTTTTATTTTTCACTCCAAGACCCATATAGATTGATGATCCATGGATGGGTACATGGGTTCAAATCTGCCTACTCTAACTCAATTTCTCATCTCAGTCCCTAATCCAGACAGCACTCCTGCTCGTGCTTGTTTAGGAATTGCTTTTAACTCTTGCAATTCACAGCCTGTGATACTAAGAAACACAAAAAAAGAAGGGGACAAAAGGTGATAACACACATAATATGGTATACTCTGCCTGGTATAAAAGCAGAACAAAGGCTACCAAAAGAAACACAACATTAATCCTCAAGTGAATAACGTGTAGGAAATAAAATTGTGAGTCCTTTTATTCTGCTTTAGCAGTATTGAATTTTCCACCCTAAATTATTCTTATGTGAATTAAAACAATATTCAAAGACCTACTAAAATAAATGTAACTTATACGAAGACAGACAACAGGATTTAGCCCTATCAATGAATACCTTACATGCAGCACAGAAAACAAAGAAACAAGGGAATTTAAACCAACACAATTTTTGCAAAACTAAAGGCTGGTCACAAAACCTTCAAATTCTGCAGAAACTTACGTTCTTAAGGACTTGTAATCCTTTTTAGTGGAATAAAAGAACATTGAAATAACCCAGCTGGAGCTATGTTGCCTCTTTTTCCAGTAATCTAAGCATGTCTGCACTGTGCTTTTGAGTATTTGAGCTTGCTTGAATCAGTCACAACATCTCGACCTTCAGGAACCAGGTCAGGTGTACTTTTGTACTCAATCTCAAAGGCTTTTCAAGACACTGGACAACATGACACAGTTCCACGCAAATGGTTACACTGTGAGCTAGCCTGACAAGTCCTGTACTGAGCTAACAAACCATCAAAGTGGGATCCATGCTCACTGAGTTTAATGTCTGCACAGATTTCCCGTATGTCCAATTCCAGATGCATACTGCAGAGACACCTAACTGAGCTCTGTAGAGAGCAGGGTTTGGTCCATAAAATTTACTAACTTGTACTCCATGCTGTGCAAAATCAGTTAACATACTTCAGGATCACAGAATGTTCTTGAAGAAGTATACCATGCTTGTGAGCTGTTGTGCTCATACTGAAAAATTCAAAATATCAAGTTAAAGCTGTATGAAGGCTTTGCATCTGTAAACAGGATTAATTTGCAACCTGGATAATTCCCTCATAGACAGCACAATTAACTGCATTTATACCTTCCCTTTTTTATGGGAAAGGAACAGGCAGTATTTCCCTCCCCATTCCAGTCCTGTTTCCTGGGCTGATTAAATTCTGCTCATACCAGAATGATGACTTGGTGACTCAACACGAAAGTTACCTGATAGTGTTCCAAACATCAAAGCCATCCAAAGGCTTGGTGCCATTGGTGTGTCCTCCAGCAAGGTGCACCAGTGTTGGCAGCCAGTCAGAGATATGGATGAGTTCATGACTTTCTACACCTTTTTGTTTCAGCAAAGGACTTGCAACAAAGCCTACACCTCTCACTCCTCCTTCCCAGAGGGTCCATTTTCTCCCTCTCAGTGGCCAGTTATTCCCCCCTGCTAAAGTTTGTCCGCCATTATCTGAAAAACAAATAAACAAAAAGAATTCTTGGTGAGAAAGAAACAGAACAATCTTCCCCATACCATCTATTCATCCATTTGAAGAAACATTTTCACAATACAGGTGCGTCATGTGAGTATTTGCATACTGCTGTTAGGTGTCCATATAATGTCAAACAATCAGGGCCAAGTAACAAACATATGTTACGTTTTCACACCTACAAATTACATCAACAAAAAGCTATCACTAGGCAGAGATTATCCCATACCAGAAGGCAGTAATTTAGAAAGACTGTGCTAAGAACAACTTCTGACCATGATTCAAAACACCATTAGGTATCCAAAGCTTTCAGAACCAAAGACATCAAAAATTTAGTTTCAAGTAATTTAAAGACCACAAGAAGAGTTGCTATCAATGCCATCATTAGTACTCAGAATACACTGGTTTCCAAAACAGCATAACATGCTTGAAATGGAAACCTGTTATTCCAGTCTCAGGACAATACTCGCCCACCTAGTTTAAAAGCAGGGCTTTTTCCATATTTTGTGGCAGCCACACATAAGGTTAGACAAAACAGAATCTCCTTCTCCTCAGGCAGAATGATAAAGCCCTAATAAAATGAATTGAAACTAGTTAACATAACTGAAGTGATTCTGAAACTGAATTTATGTTTGGTGAGGATAATATATAAGATGGTTACAGAAAAAGCTGAATCACCACAACTACAGAAAAATCTATGTGAATTAGAGATGGCTCATGGTATGCTTTTCTTTTTAACTCTTTCTGACCAAGCTTCCACGCTCAGGAAAAAACCTAGATCCTTGAAGTTAACAGTAATGATTCTTTGAATTTACTTTCAGTACTGTTATAAAGTTGTTCTTGTTCAAACCTACTTTAATGCTCTCAGAAGAGTCATAGCTGACAATAATTCTGTTAAGCATAATTTTCCTCTATTTTAATGACATTAAAATTATTTCAAATAGTAATTGCTGAACTGATATTCAGTGTAATTTGACAAGTTTGTATTGTATTTTCTAATTAAAAACCATGAATTTGAGGGAAGAAACAAGAAGTTCAACCTCTCACAGAAGAACTTCACTGTAACCAGAACAAAATTTTCTTTCTGGTTGACAAGAGTTCAAGAAGCATTTGGACATACTTTTGGGCACATGGTGTGATCCTGGAGATGGTCCTGTGCAGGGCCAGGAGCTGGACTCAACGGTCCCTGAGGGTCCCTTCCAAGTCCCTTTCAACTCAGCTTATTCTGTGATTCTGTTTTTAGTTAGGGATCAATGTAAACCCCCACATCTTTCTACTGCACACAAAAGACCACTTTTGATCTACAAAGGAATAAAACATGGATATTTGTGAAAACTTTGAAAGGCAGAAGCCTAAGCTAAATGAAACACTTGGCAAAAAAATAATTATTTGAAAAGAGTTAAACATCCTGTGGCCCAACTAGCTTCCAGCTTCCAGCCCATGTTCCTGCATTTTTGGATTAAAAAGAAATTAATGAAGATTGCTACTGTTATTTCTTGCACAACAATGTTGAGCTCTCAGATCTGAGAACTTAAAGCAGTTGCTGGTTACAACAAAAATGAAAAAAAAAAAACAAAAAACTATGTCAAACCACGACAATCAGTTTCAACAATTCCTTCTTCTCATAATGTAAACAGGAATTCCTGTCAGAGCTACTCATGGGACAGAGTTTTCAGTAGCTTTTAACCTTTGGTGGCCTTAGAATAAAAGACATCCTATCCACACTGTATTAGAGCACAGTTTGGACATACAGAGGAATCAGACCTTAAGTATTTCACATACCTCCCTTGTATCACAGACTGCTCACCGTCTCTATCAGTTCAATAGCAGTACAGGAGGGTTCTTCTAATTCCTGATTATCAGCAACAATGTAGCAAGGAAATTATAGAAGTAGGTGGTATTTCTGAAGAATAGTGAGAGAGAAGTTTGCACTTCTCAGGTTACAGTCAAATCTTTATGATACTTACTTTTTCCTTGCTTTCTGTAAAAACATTCACATTCTGCCAGTTTCTCTACACATTAAATTCCCTGATAAAAGGAGTCTATCTAACACACATTCTGTAAAAACTTGTGTCTTTTATTAACAGTACATCAAGTTTAAATGAAAGGGGGGAAAATTGTGTTTTGATAGTTGATCTGATATGCAAATGAAAAAAACAATGAATACATGAAACAAAGGTTCATCCCCCTCATTTGACTGCTCATTCTAACATTGCTAAAACATTACTTTTTCCTTCCTTGGGAATTTGTGTTCAATTGCTCCTTCTTGTGTAATTTCTTGACTGAGTTAAGAAAGTGTTGAAGGAGAGAAAAGGATGGTTTGTGTTTTGATTAATAAGGTCTGTTTCCTTTCTAGGTAGGCAGAACGCAAATGATGTGTCACTAGCAGCTTGCATGTAAGCAACACCTTCCACACAGTCTGAAATGTTATTGAGAACTTCAAATACCCACGGTTTGTAAAAGAGCAGTTGGTTACATAACAGTGAAAGAACCTAATGGGAGCTGAATTAATAAAATAATAAGCTAACTACTAAATAATAAAGGGAGAGGGAATAAACAAGAAGCCACTGATTGCATGGAGTACAGACCTGACAGAAAGCCCATTCAGGACTGTAACTGCTGTTCTGGTCCTTGTTTTACCTCCAGAAGTATGTCTGCACAGCAAGAGACAAGATGGGCACCGCTGTGCGTGTGTGTGTTCAGGTACATTTCCTCTAAATCAAGAGCTGCGGATGTATATATTGATGATAAAGGTATGCATGGGTTCAGAAAGGAGTTAAAGTTGAAAAAATTATACAGTTCCTATATGAAAACACATCACCTCAGTCGCAGGAGTTACTTCAGCCACAAACTGCTGAAGATTTGCAAGTTTTCACAAAAGTTTCCTAGACCTGTGCCACAGAGAATTGCCAGAGAGAGTGGGTGCCTGGCTAGACAGATCCTTCATCTGTGGAAGCACAGCCACCCTCATTTTCTCCCAAAGAAATTATTCCTCACTAACTCCTTATGCCATTTTACCCAAGTATCTCAAACATGGAACTAATTCCAAGTGGAAACTCACATTAGATTAAAACACACACTTAGGTGTGAGACAAATTAATTCATTGTTCCTTCATATTCTACACAGGCTTCATACCCAATTCTAAATCTATTTCAAAACAATATTTCCTGAACTATTTATCACACATGTTTGTAACCGTTTCTCTCCATGACTATCTTATGTCAGAACAGTCTCCAGAGCAAAGCTTTTGGAATCAAGCTACCTACATCTTGTGGACCTCATTTATAAGATTGCTTAGAATTAAAGTTTCAGCCTTGCTACTTCTGCTGAAAACACAAGCCTCCCCCAGGCATGACACTTCATTATTTCTTTGCTGGAGACAAACATCAAATATGATTTTCATTAAAAATTCTGAAATAGTGTGGAAAATGTATGTTTCTTATCTGTAAGAATAATTTTTGCAATTACATCTACATAATTTAGACTACAGCAGTACCCATGACTAGGGGTATTAAAAAACTGTAAAACTAACCAGCTCTTGTCTGTGAAGAAAGGATGAAAGGGGAGTTAATAAGGCTGCATCTAGAAATTATGCCACTTGGTATAAGCATTATTTAGCCAATTTATGCAGGTTTGTTTTCTTTCTTTAATAGAAGCACATTTCACACATTTTTAAAGAGCTTTATTCCTTGCTTGGTTTGCTTTGAGAGATGTTTAGCTACTCTTTTTCTCACAGCATTAATCACTCTTATTATGCATTTTAATGAGGGGGTACCTAGATGCTTTATTTCCGTTCTCACAGAATTTTCTTCTACAAGGTGAAATTTGAGGCAACAAATGAGAATATGGGGAAAAGCCAGTCTCACTAATACAAGAATGGGCTGAAACAGAATTTGTAGCAGGCACCACCACCAGCAGTGAAAAAATGCACAGCATATATATGCTGGGTAAATGACAAAACAAGAGAATAAAGGAGAGCAACAGAAGCATCCTGCCTACTTTAAAATGTAGTTTCCATCAAAGCTGAATCAACATCAGCTTCAATGGAACAAGCAAAAACAACAAAAATATGTCAAAATGTACCTCCATTCCAGAACAAATTAGGTGAAAATAGGACATATTTTCGACACAGAAAAACAGAGAATATAACCTATTCTTAAAATGCAGGTGATTGCCTTTGGAACTACTGTGGTCCTCTTATTAAAAAGAAAGAAGAGGAAGGGTTACTTAAAAAAATATACTTAATAAAAACCTTTCAACATAAGAAAAACAGATGTAAAGTAAAGCTTATGTGTCTTCAATATACAATACAACTTTAAAAATGAAGGCAAATGTTCTTCTCACAAACATCTGCTTTTGTAATTAATATTCATTGTCATATACATGAGAAAGAGTTTAATTTGCTAAATCTGTAATTTCTAAACTGTAAGAGATGTTTTGCAGGAGTTTTTAAGGGAATCAATAAACAAAACTATACAGAGAGGCCCTTCTGTTTCTCCCAAATACTTCTCTGAAGAGCTGCCAGCTGCCAAACATTTTGACTAGCGCAGTGTATATATACAGTGATGTGGGATGTGTGTAGCTAGCGAGCAGTTTAATGACTAAGATTTCTTTAAAGAAGAGATGAACAATAAAAAACATCAATAAAACAATTCTGAGAGCAATAATTAATGAAGCATGGATTCAAGTCTTTGGATGAACTCACTTTCTTACAAAATTACCCTGGAACTGAAGCAACAGTCTGCTTTGCACTATAAAGACACCATTGGAAATAGATGCTCACAACTATGGGGAAAGCTTTGTATGGGATTTGTACATCACTAGACAATAGAAAACCAAAAAAAGGTAGAAGTGTTGACTTAAGAACAAACTCTGACAAATGTCCTTCCCAGGATCATAATCATCTCTTGTCTGCATGCATTCATTGCCAAGAAAAATTCACAGTAGTTACTGAACTCGGGGAAATATTAATAGCATTAATAGGTTTGTTTAAGCACCAAAGATCACTTCTCTGAGAAATTCAGTTTAGAGTGATCAATGGGTTTGAAAGTTATTTTTAGGAAAGGAAACTAAATGGAAACAAGTACTGTAATGCTGTGTAAGGCCAGCTCATTCTAATAAGGCAAGCTTAATCTCCCCAAGTTGTACACATTAAAAAAAAAAAAATCTATTCTTGTCTATGCAGTGGAATGAAAAACTTATTAAAAAAGCTATAAAGAGACCTTTATAGGTTGTTTTTTGGATAGTAGGCAAAACACTATAATAAGAGTTTCCAAAGATCACCTAAATACAGTATAGGCAACACCCTAGCTTCTCCACGTGTGGACATGTGGACCAAGGTACTTCCTCCTGTGACTTGTACTGCCTGCACATGCTATCTTAGCAGCTTTTGATCACAATCCTGCCTCATATTAATGGTTTAGAACAGAGGTACTATTTTCTCTGCAAATAGGCCAGAAATTAGTCTTCATTTAAAGACATTCCTTGCTGGTTTTTTTTTGGTCAAGTCTTAGATAGGGCTTAAGTGTGTACGTTAAAAGCAATAAATAATACATTAAAACTTTTTGCCTTTTTTTTTTTAATCCCCCAAAAGAAACAATGTGTCATCTTGTACAGTTACCTCTTTTGTTAGAACAGACCAGGCCTTGTTTCAATTACACTACAGAAAAGTGAATTTTATTTTTCTTCCTAACAGAGCATATGTTTTTTGTCTCCCTTGTGACCACTCAGGTTGCTGCATTCTTCTTTCAACCACAACTGAGCTACACCCCACAGTTCCGTTGACATGCCTGGCAAATTGCTCTAGACAAGCTCTTCCGAGCGGGTTTCCTGGAATTTCTCCAAAGATTCATCCAGGACTGTATCTGTTGCTGTTATTAAGCAGTTTTCATGCCAGCACTTCTCTTCAGTTTGCATTTTCTTAGTTCAAATAATAAAGAGCTACCTATAAGTCCCCTTAAGGGGAAAAAAAATCACTCTTGCTGACTACTTGAGTCAGAATTAGGACTATTTCACAAAAATACTCCTCATTTACATAAACTGTCTTTAATTTAATTATTAAATTAAAGACAGTTTATGTAAATTATTAATTTATGTAAATTAATTATTTAATTATTGAATTTATTTATTTATTAAAATAATTCAATTTATTCTGCATCTTCCACTCTGCTGAGATGATATAAGTGTGTTTAAGTTTGTGATACATATTATACAAGCTTGATTACAGTATCAGAAATGTAATTTTAAGTATATGTCCAAATAATCTTAATTCTCAAGGTAAATTTAACAATGTATTTGGCATTTGTAGAACAAGGAGTAATACAGAAAATCTTTATGACAATAATTTTAGAAAATGCAATAGTAATTATTTAATTACTACCAGAAGAATTACAATCTTAAGGAAAAAAGTTCTCTTCCAGCACAACAATCCAATATGGTATTTCTGAACTGTTTTTCTCTGTATACCTCAGTGCACAACAAATTCTGCACAAATAAATTTTAGCAGTAAGTTACAGAAGACCAAAAGTGCTTGATATCACACAGACACACACAAAATTAAACATGTTAAATGTTTTACATTTCTGAGGTCTTCAAATTTAAAGACTTCTTAGATATCTACTTATATTATTTTTTTTAAAATAGCTATCCAGAATTTTAACACATCTGTATGTATATAACTCATATACCCACTGAGCAAGAAATAACCGACCAACATTTAGGATTTGACTGATTAGGAATCAGTCAAAAAAAAAAAAAAAAAAAGGTGGGAGAAATCAAGTGCAATGAAGTGCTATGTGCCAAGAAAATCTTTGACTGTAAAAAGACTACTATCCTATTCAGAACATAGCCCAAATAAATAATTTGAAATAATAAATCTGCAAGGGCAAAGAAAGAAGAAAACTTTAAATATCTAGGATTATACAAATACAATTAGGTATCATGAATCAATTCAGTATTTGTTTATCATGTACTCATGATAACTTTAACCAATCATTAGAATCTCTAAAGATCTAGTATAACATTTCTGGCTCCTGGCTACCAACACCCAGGTCTCCTTTTTTCTGAAAGCAGTTTGCCAAATAATCCTTATGTACCTACAGTACTTCTCAAATCCAATGTCAGCATGCCCCAGCTTTTTTTTTTTGTCTTCCACCTGTACTTTAGCTCCTAGTCTTTTTTTGAATTGATTTATTTCTCTAAAGCTGCAATAGAAAACTCCCATGCTCTTTGATTTCTCCTCAAGGGCCCCTGCAGTAAGCTGATCTAGCACACATCTGTCTGATATTGCAAACTGAGCCAAGCTCTGTTTGAAAGCCTTGTCTAAAGCCACACAATATTTTTGAAGTGAGTACAGACCAGAAGAAAAAAACAACTTCAATTTATTTTATAATGCAGGATACTTCAATATGTTATCAAATTAAAGCATCTTCAAAATTAGAAAAAAAAAAACCTTTTAATCCTGAAACTAAAGGCTGCTACCATCCTAAAGCCATCAACTATATGTAATCTAACACAAAATATGTGCATAAAAAGTTTGAAGGCGCAATGTGTCAATAATGACTCCCATTCCAGTTTCTTGCTTCTGATTAATATATTAATGGTTTTGTGAAGATAAGAGTGAAACTAAGGTGGTTCCTCTTTGCTAAATGGAACAGAATCTCTCCCATATGCTCCCTCATTGCATTTTAAAAAATAACTGTTGTAACTCAGAAGGATGTTCAGCATCCCCCATCCCTCCCTACCAAACAGAAGAGATATGTCCATATGGTAAACAGATAATAATAAGAGGAGGACAGGATAAGGCTGACATACGACCAAAAATATGCTGGGAAGCACTGAATTTTACACATTAAATTTTCTAAGTGCAGAGACTGTCCAACAGCTGGCAGCACCTAGGTGTTTTTATGCAGTAAAGGCATTCAGAAGTTTATTCTGCATAGGTTTGGGTTTCTTCCTCTACTTCTGGAAGTGTCTAAGACTGTCTTAGAACAAGCCTAGTGCTATTATCAAAATAATATTATGGATCTAATTAGGATGCATATTTATAGCAGCTTTTGGAAGAAAAAAAGCAGGAAGGAGGGATGTTTTTATTGTGCTTACAGATACTCTTTATAAGCAGCAACCAGCCAAAACCACACCTTCAGATGTACGGAAAGATCTGACCTCAGACCTGCTACATTTGTACTTTAGGCTGCACGTTGTAAGGTCAGAAAAGAGGATGCTATCCCAACTGTGAAGACAGGAGCTGGTGGAAACTAGTCTTAGTTTCACATTTACTGCTGATCAGAGTCATATACAAGAAAAGAGGTCACTGACTTCACATGAAGCAGAGGCACTGAAGTGCACATGGCCCACAGGGAGACTGATAACTTTAGAGGAGCATTATTTCACTCTTCTCAAGTGACATTTGAGAGGGAGAGAAGAAATTACTACTTGGACCATACAAACTTTTTGTTTTCTTTTAAAAAGAAAAAAGAAAAACAAAAAAGAAAAAGCAACCCAAAAACCCACTTCCAGGGACACGAAGCTGCCAAAACTTAGAATTAAAATGCAAACAGCAGAGACCTAATCTAATATACAGGCATAAAGCCCCAGGGTTCTTCCCAGAACCCATATTTTCCATCCTAATATCCTGCACCCCCTCTTTCTTGGAGTTTGTTTGAGAGGAAGCTGCTCTGATTGCCTTCTGTCACTCCTCTGGCACACAATAAACAGAGCAATCTGGAGTTAATTTAAGCAGTTTAGCACATCAGGATACAGCTGGGAAAGGTTTTGGGAGAAAGGCTGGGGAGAAAGAACAGGGCTGCACAAAGTCCAACCCAGCCTGTACACAGGAAGATGGTGCAGATAGGCACCTCCCAACACCATCACCTGCAGAAAGGGAAAACTGCCCCATGATGAAACTCCCCAGTCAGCTCAGGAACAGCAGAAACCTCAGTGCAAGGAATTTAGAAATCCATTCCTAAAAGCAGGAGTGGCAGGGCCACTCCTGCATGCCAAGAGTATTACAGCTGATCCTTGGCCATCCAGTAGTAACCCAACCCCTCCTCTGTGTCTACCACTTTAATATTTCACCCTCTATAAGCCAGATGTCTTTTTTTCTTCTTAAGTTTAGACACATGCATTGGTTTTACACTGTGCAAAGGATGACTTGATTCCGGCCATTGGACAGATTTACATCTGTTTTTTACATCACTTTTGTTTGAGTTCTTAATCTCTTGGGGCCCTAGCTATACCCAAAATATACTGACTGAGTTCATTACCAGAAAGAAACACATACCTGCTGGCAAAATAATATAAAAATGAAACAAAAGTCTTTAGTTATTACTTACCACAGGGGACATTTTTAAAAAGTGCAGCATGCACCTTAGGAAGACGTATGTGTCCATACACTAATTCTCACACCGAGCACATAAACCACAAAAACTGAAACTCTTTACTCCAAAGAGTGAAGAAAATTACATTCTTTATAACACTAAAAGTCTTACAGAGGGGATGAGAAAGGCTAATCGTATTGTGACCAGTTGTAACTGTTTTGCCTGCTGGAGTCTGTGTTATTCTCTGAGAGATTATGATGAAAAGAAACAGGTACATTTATTGAACAAGATGGAAACTCAACCATTTTCTCATCTCATATAGGCACTCTTCCAGCTTTGTCTAAGGCTCTCCCAACAGCCACCTCAGCTTTTGCTAAATGCAACCAAGATTGCTGGGGAGGAAATGGGTTATTTTATAAGTTAATATGGTGATAGAGAAACACTAGTAATGGAGAGTAATGGAATCTGTTCTGAAGAGTTCTGTATCTGTTCCCTCTAATGACCAAAGTAAGGTTTTTAACCAGTTTCCATATATCCGTTCTTCAGAAACGCGCTATGTTTTCCAGGCAGGGAAATGGCAAGCAAGCTATTTGCTGAGTGAGTGATTCAGAATATGTTTTGCATGTTATTCCTTTCTTTAATACCTTTGCTTGGTTACAAGTAACAATGGTTGAATAATATACTGCTGAATCTAAAAAACGGATGTTAAGCTGGACAAAACTGAACATGTGTTCTCCAAAAATGAGAAAAAAACTAGCATTTACAGTTGTGCCTAATACTCTCCCCTCCTTCACTCTGTCACATCAATGCTACATTCAAGTGAGTGACAAGAAGGAACACTTAAATTCAAAATTTTTAACTTATTAATGATTATTTTATTCCAATTTTATTATTTTTCCCCCCAGCTACATGCCAAAACATGCCCTCTTTAATTACTCCCATGTTTGAATCTCTGCAATCTGCCTGCACCATGCTAGTTCAGTAAGGTCACCAGCAATTTCCTCTTGGCAAGATCCAACCTTTCTCCAGTATCATAATCCTTGAACTTTCTGCCACTTTAGTTCATATTTCCTGAATCCTGAAATCTCTCCTCTTGGCAACATCTAGCTGTACAGACCACATTCAGTCCTCAAATATACGCTATAATTCTCAGATATTTTGAAGGGGAGTTGTTAATATGTACAACAGAAACGACTGTAGACTTCAACAGAATAGTCAAATTGCATATTTTGCTCCTTGTGGGCATTATAGTTTTAATGGTTTTGTGCCTAATGATCATTCCCTAGAACATTTACCCTGGAAACTCTATCCTTTACAGAGTATTTTTTTTTCTTTTTCCACTCCCAAAAGTGGGAAAGAAGCAGAAAAATCCGAACTACACTAACAGATTTCTCTGCTCAAAGATGGTATTTCATTACATATGAGCTTTAGGCCTGGATGGTCAAATGATTCACAGTACACCCATACTTCGGAAATAGGCCAATCCTATCATTTTCAGAAGACATCTTGCCTTCTTTTCTCTTCAAATTTCTTATCTAATACAGTGATATTAAAGCCATAAAGCATATCTGCTTTGTGATTCAACCTATGCTTACCAAATTAATTTCTCCACCATTGCTTGACATCCCTGATGCCACCAGCAGTAAGAATTTATCATCTCATTTATATCATTGATCAAACCACCTACATGATCCTTCCTCAGCCTGCTTAGTCCAACCCTGCATTAAGAAGTATTAAGTCATAGGGTAGGTCACTGCAAATGAGGGGTGGCTAGAGGTGATGGATGCATCTCAAGTGGTGACTCCCCTAATCTCCACATTTACAGCTGCAGTTTTATCTTCCTTGAAAAGGACTTCTGCCCTCATGAGTAACCACTACCTGACTCATATATTGGTGAGTCCAGAAGTCATATATTCCCTCTACGCCCACTTTAGCAGGGGAGTTTTACTAAATCCTACCACAGATTTCTCTTGGGATTACAGAATACGTGACCCATTAAATCAGGCAAGGTCTTCAGGTCCATGTTTTCCCAAAGCCTATCTCCTCATTTGCCTTAGGCTGCAGGAAAGCTCTTACTGAACTAATTTAAAGAACAGAGGTAATTAAAACCTTTCAGATCACACAAGGGGCAAACAATCCCTAAAAAAGGCTGATATGATTGTAAGTATGCTTACTCTTCACACAGTTATGTCAAAATTATCTAGATTAATAAACTGAAACCACTATAGCTATTTAAAATGCTCAAGCTACCCAAGGTCACTTGGAGATAATCACAGGAAGCCACGTGCAGGCCCTGAGCAGCTGAGAGACCTCAGGGGCAATTGCCTGTGAAAGGAGACACCTGTGGGCAGAAAAAGCCCTTGACCTTAGCCCCACACATCAGCATCACTGTCTACACAGCTATTCTTCCACCTGAGGTATGCATTTTTCCTTTTAGTTTTGTTTTTGTTTTGGTGGTTTTTTTTTTTTTTTTTTTTTTTTTTTTTTTTTTTTTTTTTTTTTTTTTTTTTTTTTTTTTGGTTTTTTTTTCTTTTTTTTTTTTTTTTTTTTTTGTTTTTTTTTTTTTTTTTTTTTTTTTTTTTTTTTTTTTTTTTTTTTTTTTTTTTTTTGTTCTTGGGGTTTTTTTGCCCTTGTATTCTTTCTGGTACCTTTGATTTTCTAATAAACTGCAATGGATGGTCACCAAAAGTTTCTCTCTCCAAGTCAATGCAAACCATTTGTGGCCAGTAAAATCTAACTATTAAATTGTTTTAAACAAAGGCTTTGCTTTTACAATCCTGTGAAATCACTGGAACACAGGTTGATGGCAGCAGAATGTGTGATACATTCAAGTAGGCAGATATCAATTAATATCCTCTGCAGTCAGAACTGCAATTATGTACAACGTCACAGAGAAAAGTAATGGAATGCACCTTTTGGTTTTATAACCCCCATGAGTAACAGAAGAATAGTGTTGAAAAAATTTGGACTTAACCAAAAAAACTTGCAGAGGATGTCTTTCTTTACATCCACTTGTAGCAAATGCTTATTTGATTGTAAAATGTGTTACAATGCTTCAGTGCAAACAGAAAGGAGACAAAGCAAACTTAAAGAGATACAAATATTAAAACTCTCATTAGGTTCTGCATACCAGATGTCAGCACATCTCATTGTTGATTTGATAAAGTATACTTTTCCAAGTCATGAGAAGCAGTACAATGCTTCAATACATCCAGTTCTCTGCAGTGATCAGTAACAATCTTTTGCAAAGCCTAAACATGGAGATCATCTACAATACAAGAAGTCAGTAATGAAAAACCTGCATTACATTTGCTGCATTATTTGGTTTTATGTGTTGTACGTTAAAGCCATTTACTCTAAAACATAAGCGAAATTACCACTGCAGACTTCTGATTCTTCCCAACCAGTTCAAGCTACTCTGGAATCTTAATACAGGATTCAGGGTCAGCTCACTTCAATGTGCACAAAGCTCTGGCTGTATTTTAACTTGAGAAAACACAATTGGAGGTCAAATGTAAGAGCAAGCACAGGCAGCATTCCACACAGCAGCAGTGCTCAAAGTGCAGATAAAAGAGGGAGTGTTTCTTCCTGCTTAAAGAGAAATGCAAAGATAGATGCTGTATTATAAGAGACAGATACTCCAGTCATAGGAGGCATGTGAAGATGTCTAGAAACAGAGATTTCAAAAGGGCATAAAGAGGTTTAGAGAAAGCAGAGGAATGATTAAGACCAAGCCGTAAGGAACTGAAAAAAACAAACAAGGAACCTTCCAAAAGGAGAGGAAATCAGCTTATTAGTTTCAGTGTTAGGATGAAGAGAGGAAAAAAAACCTGCAGTAAGAGCTCTCCAAGCCATTTTCACATCAGACATTGACATAATCTCATATACTTACCTGTGGCCAAATCTTAGCATCCACTGCCTAGTAACTAACATGCTCATGGATTTCAGTGTTTCTCTGGTATTTTTAACTCAATGATCTGTAAAACATATGGCTTCCTTTGCATTCAGCACGTCTATATTCTGACCATCTAAATAAATTCTGCTGGTTTTACTCTCCCATAAATTAAGGCAGAGAGTGAAAATCTTACTTTTTTAATGGACACTAAACCAATACTGCCCACCAATATTGGTCCATTATGTTCTATGTATAAGAATAACATGAAATAATGGAGAGTGAAAGAAAGAACAGTAGTGCAGAGCTTTTATTTGAAAGTTCTCACATTCTTCTGTAGAGTTTAGCTCAGCAGCATACTTTAATTCTGGAATATTCATAAATATACAAAACAGATGTACTAATCAACCCATAGTTTATATGGACATATATGAAAAAAAAGAAAAAGCAGGGAAGGAAAACAGATCCAAAACATCTCAGCAGGGATTCAAATAACCTTTTTCAGATACTACTCATTTGACTAAGGCCATCTTACCACACCTGCAACTTCTTCCAAATTCTTAACCCAGACCAGGCAACACTGCATGCTTCTTTCCCAAGTGAATCAATGATTGATTTTCCCTGTGTTTCTATAGGGCTGTCACTGATTGACAAAGTAAGCCCCTTGGAGAAGCTATATTTCTAAATAAATACTAAAGCTTTGTGTCAGATGGTTCTGCGTTGTTTCAAACAATATTTATCAGTTACAAAGGAAACCTAAAAATGCATGCATATAAAATAGCAAACTTTGCTTTAGTACTATTAGGCAATTATTGAAAAAATACTCAAAAAATTGTGAAAAACTAAGAAATGACATTTTGATAATTTTGTATTACTTTCTATAATGTAATGTACTGGTAGAGTTCTCAGTCCTGAGAGATATGGGCCAGGTAAAGAGTGAAGACAGGATCCTGAATTGCAGGGAGGCAAACTTCCAGCTCTTCAAGAAGCTAGTCAATAAGACCTTCCCTGAGAAAATGCCCTTGAGAACAAGGGAGCGGAACAGAGCTGACAGATCTTTAAGGACACAGAGGGCAAAAATTCCTGAACCCCAGGCATAAGAAATCAGGGAAGCAAGGCAATGGCAGAGTCAACCTACTGGTAAAACTAAGGGGCAAGAAGAAAATGTACAGGCAGTGCATTTTGTAATGTGGAAGGGCAAACAGGTATTCTGCAAGAGGTACTCCTGAAACAGGAAGAGTATAAGGATGCAGTCTAAGGCACGTATCAAGGTATGGCTGGAGCTGTGCATCCCTTGGTAAGGGATGTAATGAGTAACAAGGGCTTTACAGCCAGGATAGGAAGGTCAGAGGAACGGAGTTCTCTCACAATGGAGGTGAATGACAAACTGGTAAGAAAGAATGAGGAAAAGGCTGAGGTAGTCAACAACATTTTGCCTCAGTCTTCTTCTGACAGTCTCTTTTCTCACACCTCTTGAGTGGAAGTACCACAAGAAAGGGAGCAACTGTAAGAGAAGATCAGGTTCATGACCACCTGAGGAATTTACATAAATCTACAGGACCTGACAAAATGCATCCCAGAGGCCTGAAACTGATAGTGTTGCCAATCTCTGCTCTCCGTGATAGTTAAAAACTCATGGCAGTCAGGGCAAAACCCAGGTGACTGGAAAAGATAAACATCTAAGAAGGGTATAAAGGATGACTCTGGGGACTACTGTTCTGTCAGCATGACCTCTGGGCAAGTCCTGTCAGATCAGCCCAATGGCCTTCTAAAACAAATTGACTGCATCAGTGGACAAGGGAAAGGTTACAGATGTTATTTATCTGGACTTCTATAAAACCTTTGACACAGTCCCCCAAAACATCCTTCTGTCCAAACTGGAAGGATGGATTTGATGGGTGGGCTGCTCACAGCATAACGAATTACGCTGTAGGGTCACATTCAGAGAACCAGTCAATCCCTCAATGTCTGGACATAGATCAGTGATCAGTGGTGTCCCTTGGGGTCAGTATGGGGACCAGCACTGATTAATATTTTCACCAATGATACAGTGGGACCAAGTGTACCCTTGGCAAATTTTCAGCCAACACCCAGCTAAGTGGTGCAGCTGACATGCCTGAGGGACAGGATCTCTTCCAGAAGGACCTGGACAAGCTCTGGGAGAGAGCCCACAGGAATCTTACAAGGTTCAACGAGACCAAGTGCAACGTGCTTCACCTGGGTCAGAGCAACCCTGGCACCAGCACAGGCTGGGGCTTTAGCAGCAATCATGTTCTTAAACTTAATTGAAACCACATGGAGATCAGTGTGATGGCCATCCAACTGAAGCAGAACTGAAAATTATATTAAAAGTTAGCTACAAAATTATTTCATATGTAACCTACAGAGTTTAAAAATCCATTTTAACAATGTTAGTGTCTTGGTATTGTTGAAAACAGAGTGTGTCAATGAAATGACTCATGCTACTTTCAGTATTTCTACAAATCAGATTTCTGAAGTCTGCAACTAAAAAGAAACAAAAGGTGTAACATGCAAACAACCTCAAACAAGTGAAAAAGACAGAAAGTAGGACAAAACCCCTATTCCTATACTTTTCCTCCTGCTGCCTATTTCTGATGGGGAGACTACAGAAGAGCCAAACCCCCATAGTTTTGTTTACATTCAGTGTTGACATATGTATTCCATAATGTAAATCTGGACTTTGTACGATTTTGTTTTAAAGACTATTGAAATTACAGAGGCAGTAACAGTTCACATTAGTAAAGAGCAAAGAATGGCAACTACAAGCAAAAGTGATTCAACAATTTAAACGCTCATATGTATTTAGCAGACATGATGCCATCACATATCATTTAATGTGTATTATGTTATTTAAAAATGAAGTAATGTGTATAAGCAGGAGACAAGTCTAATTGTCTACTAATAGGTAATGCTTAATAGTTGTACATAATTTTGAATGAAAAGCACAATCAGTTGCCATTATCAACAAAACAAGCAGGCAGCTAGTGCTTGGTTTGGTTGGGCATTTTTTTAGCTTTTTATGTGAATTTTGCATATGTGAAAGGGAATTAAATAGCACTTATTAGTGACAGACACAATATGAGCAAACATTAGACAGCATCAATGTACAGCTCTGTATATGCATCTCACTTTTGACCTCCAACATTCTTGCTGAAAGTCTAGGTCACAGAACAGGACTTCAGAGCCCTTTGTGTGTGTGATTTAAGCTCTGTTGTGAGTCACAGTTAAACAGAGAGCCCTGTCAATAATACTGGTAAAGGATCACATTTGGGTAAAATTTTTCCCCTCTGATCTTCACAGCATAAATAATGCTTACTCTGTACAAGTTCCAAGTGCAGAACTCCCATTAAGGTTTCATTAAAAAAAGAGTACAGAATACACAATAGAGATCTACACTGTGGATAGGAGACTCGCAGCATGAATTGGAGAATAACTTTGCCCTTAATTTGAACTCATGTTCTTCCCTGCTTCCCCACATTGCATCTGAAAGATCCATGTGTAGCTGCGTCTTCCAGTCATGCTTCAAGTATGAGTGAAGAAGAATCACACTCTCTCTGATGACTTATAGGAAACACGTATTTCCAACAAAATGAACCAAAATTATTTGGTAAGACCAGCTGATGAAGAAACATCTGTCGTGTACTTCAGTCTGATGTTGTTTACTCACAGTGGGAAGAATAACCTTGAATGTTCAATTTTCAATGGCAGAAATGCCCCTTTTTCTTCAGAGTGCTGACACATTATTTTATTTCCAGTGCTTGATACGGATTTATTTGTGTATGTGTGATGGAAACACTATTGAAAGCCGTTCAATTAGAGGGACAACAAAAACTACACCTTCTAATATAGAATTCTGTTAATGTAATTCTTATTGTACTTTAAACACAACCATAGGGTTTTTTTTTCTATCAAGGGAATATAATACCTTTCCTGCTTCAGAGCAACATTTACTGTACACCTTTACTGAGTTTTTACAGAGTAACTTTTATCGAGCTGTGCTCCTATAAATCAACCTCTATGTTTTTTTGCAACTCACCAAAACTGCCTCCTTATTCTCCTGACTTTTCCAAAACTGGGGGGGAAAAAGATCTAATGGGAAAAGAAATTGATGTACGCAAGCTTCCACTACTTACAGACTTAGCCCTACAAAAGAACATTTTTGTGGGAAATGCCTTTTTCCATCCCATTGATTTTTTTTTCTTTTTTTTTTTTTTTTTTTTTTTTTTTTTTTTTTTTAATTTTTTTTTTTTTTTGCTTCTTAGTACAGTTTTCATGACAGTAGCAATGCTAGCACAGACAGTTTCAGTCAAGTGCTTTCATTGTGAGCAGACTCAATAATTAAAACAGGTCTTAGTAGTTATAGACCCTGTCAAGGTCTACACCAGCACACACCATCACTAGATGTGACAGAAATATGGAAGGAAATTTTAACCCAAAACCAACAGGAATAACCTGACAAACTGTTCATATGTCTGCAGTCAGCAAGTCAGACAAGACACTGTCAGGAAAACTGTGGATTTGTCCCACTGACAGGACAAGTTAACTTGACCACATTTTGGGTGTAGAAAATTCTGAAACAAAGAATAAAGGCTTCTCAAACATTATTATGGAGAACAAAACTAGTATAATTTAATAGTATTCACAGTTTAAGGCAACGTTTTGGGAGCTGTGGGAAATTATTGAACATTATTGTTAATACACAAAATGAGCTATTTTCAGCATTCATCTCATTCTGAGGAAAAAATTACTAGCATAACTATTAACATGCTTAAGTCAAAGCTTTACACAAAACTGGCCCGTTTGCAAAATTTTGGGCAAAATTCACTTCCAAGTTTCATTTACAAATGAACTTCACTTCAAGCACTGGCATATGCTAAAAACAGGAAGCAAAAGACAAGATTCAACTTATGATGGAGTTTTTAACCATGAAGACAAAAAAGCAGCTAATATCTCTGGTATGAGGTTACTCGCTGTTCAGGAACTTGGCTTTGCAGTGTTACGTTTTGCATGGAAAAATCTGGGAGGGTGGGGAGGGATTAATGCTAGATGGAATGGAAGATAAACAAACACTTCCTACAACATGTTCTGGGTTTTTATAGGATTTTAAAAGGGGAGGGGAGGAGGGAGTCAATATATTGTCTATCAACGTCTATCAGTATTGATCTTAAATCCATTTCCTTGACCTTAAATCCATTTTCACCTTTGATAACATATTCTCAAAAATGTATTCTCATTATTATTATCTGCATAATATGACAGAGAAGGTGTTTTTTAATTTCTAAATTATCACTCATACTTTTAACATGAAAAAAGCCTGAAAACAAAAATAGAAGCCAGCACTGGAGTACAAAACACCAACCACATGCACCTTTCACTGTCACTGACATGTAACAATTCTAACTGATGAAAATACAGTGAACTATCAGAACCTTTGCCAGAATAAAAATAAAACTTAATAAACAAGAAGAAAAAAAAAGGGAATAGATTAACTCAAATAACTGTGTAATTGAAGGTGCTTGCAGCTAAGGTACCTGTGCTTTTTTTCACTTAGGAAGCAGCAGATGCTCAGGCCACAGACGCCCAGGCATATTCCTCACTGAAAACACACCAAACCTCACAGAAACCTCTGAAAGACCAATTAAAACAAATCTTCAGATCTGCAATAATAAAATCTGAGAGCACAACCTTCAAAATTAGCACCTCAGACATCCCAGACAAGAGAATAATTGCTCTAGTCAGTTGGCTTGGCCAATCTGCAATTAGAAAACTCTGTGAAGCCCCTTATATGCAAAAGTGAAGGAGCAGGAGCTCATTTTTGCACAGAGATACCAAGAAGATAAAAAAATTCCCTTACGAAATCAGTGAAAGTCGGATTTGTAGTCTCAAAGAAGGCATTGGAAAAAGAAAATCCCAATATTTCATTAGTCAAAAGCCACAATATGTGGGCTGGAATGAAAGAAAAAAAAAAAAAAAAAAGAAAAGGAAAAAAAAAAGGGTAGTATGAAATTTTGTGGGGGGAAAAAACCCTAGGGTTATGATAGAGACTTTATAAACATCAGTATGTCCAAAACAATCTTTGTTCTTATGAATCATAATTCTACAATGATAAAAAGACCGTCTTTTGGAGTGAAAACAGTCATCACTGTCACATGCTCCATTATGGAAAGGATTTATGTGGTTTCCTCTTAGCAATGTAAACCAAGGCTTGAAAAGTTATATGTGTTTTGCTTTTCAAAGCCCTCTTATGGCAACTACTGGGCATTACAGTGCTAATCCACATTTTAAAATGGCAAGAAATACTGGAAGAAAGGAGTGTTGCTCCACAGTGTTTCAGTATAACAAAGAGCTGAATATTAAATAAAGCCAAGGATAGTAGCTTTAATACGAGCTGAAATTATGGGTCATATTCCTTTGCTTTAACATTGGCAAGTTCTTGTAATACCTTGCAGAAACTACAATCACATTGTATTCACAACAAATCTTACCTCAAATCACAGTTCTGTATTTGAAGCAAAATTTGGACTCAAAGCCCATGTTAATAGTTCTGAGCCAAATTTGTACTATTTTAATGCTTTTTATGACCTTTATTTTAAATCGAGGCTCTCTTCAGGGACATTGGTAGTTACAGCCTCCTATGACTGCTTAGAGGAGAAACACGCACTCTCATTCTCTTTGATTTCAAGTGATCAAAAGGCCATGGGTACCCACCACTGCTTCATTCATTTTCATCTGTTTTGCTTAAACAAGCAATTATTTTATTTTCATCAATGATCTCGTTAGCACAGAGTTACTTGCATCTGCAGTGTAAAAAATGCTCCACAAAAGCAAATTCTACTTCATATCAAACCAGTCAAGACTTTTCAAGCTACTACTTGATACACAAATATACCACCACATGCCATTGAACCTGCTCACTTTTTTCTTATTTACTTGTAGAAATAGCCTGTCTTCAAAAAGACGCCTCAAAAAGAGGGTTGATTTACAGGACATACTGATGGAGTCTGACTTTGCTAATGACGAAAATAATGAAGTTACATTTTTATCCTATCCATCAGGCCACTTTAAAGAGGAACTTATGTTCTTCTACACTTTTCATAAGACTCTTTCAAAATGTGCAGTATTTCCACTTGTCAACTGGCATGTTTTCAAGGCAATCCCTCTTGAGCCATAACAAATAGGAAGAAACAGTATAATAATTATAATATAATATATTATATTATAATATATAATATAATATAATAATTACTATACAGAAAGAGTATAATAATAATAATAATAAAACCCTTACCACAAGACCAAATACTACATCATATTCTATGTTTTTTAAATATGTACCCACTAAAGAGAAATCTACAGTTTGAGGTCAACACAGAGAAGTAGTCAGAAGATTATGTTTGTTGCAATGCTACTTGCTATAATACAAAATACAAAATGACCACCTGTAAATTGGACAGGACTTTTAAAGCATGGAGAGATACAAACACAAAAGTGTGAATTTTGGCCTAAACTAAAAAGGAAATAGTAATGAATCAAGTAAAATGTACCATAAAAATAGGGCCTTCTTTTTCCTCTACAGACTTTCAACAACACCTTTATCAAACCACATAGCTAACAAAACAGGGAGTGCTTTTCTCCTAGAATGGTTTGGGTTTGACAGGACCTATAAAAGTCATCTAGTCCAACCTCCCCTACAATGAGCAGACTTCTTCGACTAGATCAGCTTATTTAGTGCCCCATCCAACCTGACCTTGAATGTTTCCAGGGATGGGATATCCACGACCTCTCTGTGCAACCTGCTACAGTGTTTCACCAACCTCATTATGAAAAATGTCTTCCTTATATCCAGTCTGAATCTGTTCCACTTCAGTTTAAAACCATCACCCTTTGCCCTATCACAACAGATCCTGTTAAAAACTCTGTTCTCATATTTTTTTATAAGCCAACCTTAAAATACTGAAAGCCTGCAGTAAGATATCTTCAGAGCCCTCTCTTCTCCTGGCTGAACAACCCCAACTCTCTGTCCTAATAATGAAGGTGTTCCAGTTCTCTGATAATTTCTGTGGCCGTGCCCTGGGCTCCCTCCAGCAGGTCCATGTCCTTCCTGTGCTGGGCCCCAGAGCTGCTGCAGCCCTGCAGGTGGGGTCTCAGCAGAGCAGAGCAGAGGGGCAGAATCCCCTCCCTGGCCCTGCTGCCCACACTGCTCTGGATGCAGCCCAGGACACGTGTGGCTCTCTGGGCTGGCAGTGCCCCTGGCTGGGTCATGTCCAGCCTCTCAGCCACCAGCACCCCCAAATTCCTCTGAACAAGCATGATGATTCTGTGTTTTTAACACTGCTCATTAAACTTATGGATAAACTTTATTATTCCCTAGATTCTCCCTTGCAGTCTTCATTGAAATCCTTAAATTGATTCTTAATCCCACAAAATGGGAAGAACTTTCTTGGAGAGAGTACTTGATCATGAAGAAAAGTGTGTGTCCCCTGCCGTGTCCCTCTAAACTAAAAAAGGGTCTCCCAATGCCAGAACAGCACTTGGGGCAGGAAGAGGCACTTCTCCAAGAAGATATGATCTCAAGAGCTGGAGGTAAATAGTACTAGAATCATATGCTCATACTATAGCTACCAGTGCACAGCAGGACTCCCAGTTCCAAAGGACCTGGAAGCTGTGCAGGGAGATCTGACACAGCACAGCTCTCTGCAAGAGATCCTCAACTGCAGATCCTCGCATGTTTCTTTTCAACCATGTTCTAATGTCCGTTCTGAAACACACCACCTGTAAAAGCACTAAACAAAATATAGAAAAAACAAATAATTTGACATGTTTTTTTCCCTTTTCTGGTCTTTTTAAAATGTTTTGTGGTTCTAACACTTGGTTTTCGAAACTGGGTCCTTATTGCATGCAATGTTTTATGCCTGTAAAGAATAACTGCGTGAAGTAAAGTGAGAACACTGAAAAGACCCAAATCACTGGCCCCTGTCCTGCCTGATTTAAGTCCAATTTCCATGCATTTTGATCATATTAAATTTAAGTCCTGGAAGTTTAAACTGCCAATTAACTCAAAGTAAGTCCCATTAGATAGAGTAGGCACTTGATTCTCCTAATTGTTTGATTCTTGTTGAAATATACCTGCAACTGATTGCAAAATAATCACTGTTAAAAAACAAGGTACACTGTCACCATCCAGAAAAATAAATGTTTCATAGGCAAAAAAAAACAAATTTGTCTTTTTAATTCACTCATACCTTGTAATTCTAGCTCAGATATATTTAGTTTTATTCCACAATGTACTGAATAAACATTACTGAAGTAACTACCAAGCCCCAGCCTCAGCAAAGCCTGGATTTTTTCCATATGGAATAAATACTGGTATAGTCTTCCATATGTCTTTGCTTACTTTCAGTCCTAAATATAAAAACATTGCAATCAGAAATAGGCATAGACAAGTTATCAAATCCTGCTAGAGCCAAAACCTAGTAAATATAACATCATAAGGCAAACAGATCTGGACTCAAAATTAAATTCCAAGATTCTGAGTGCTATAGGAAGCAGCTGCTAAATTCAAAACACATAAGTACATTTTCATCAAACTTTCGTTCGTTCTTTTTTTGTTTTGCTTGTCTGTTAGTTTCAGTTCTTTTTGTTGTATTTGAAGTGTTCACATAAAATTAATTTGCCATTTTGACAGCCCTAATATGTAAAGTGTGGGCAAAAGAACTACTGTATGCATTGAAAGGTTACTTCCCACTTCCAACCAAACAAGAGTAAATATGTTCCTGAAACTCAGCCAAGTATTTCAAAAAAGTTCTGTTTCATTCTTAATTTGGAAACAAAGTAGACTGCTTTGCAATGTATTATTTACATTACTCTAATAATCTAGAAACCGGATCATGTGCCTGTACATATTAAAACTTAGACTGTAATTTGGCTGACTAGACTGCTCATCATATTTTCAGCTGTTTTATTAACAGACCTTTGTTTCATGGGACTAAGATGCCAGTGAAATACTTCAAAAATGAGAAAAACTACACAACGTCTTAAAATGAGGGAAAGAAACAGTTTTGGCTTCAAACTGCTTGCTGTCTAGCTGTTTGTGCTTTCTGCAACACATGGCAATTCACAGAGAGGACAGACTGCTTCAGAAGAAATAAATTTGTAGACAGGTCTCAGTAAGGATTCAATTCTGACAGATCCTCAGTAACTGCAGCGTCAAGTAGGATGCTTCTAACTCCACTGCACTCCTCAGGTTTTAGAAAGGTATTTTTACACCATCAGGAGCATCCCCCATGTGCACAGACACTACTTCAGAGTTGTTTTGTCAAGCTTGAGAAAGCCCTAAGAGAAGGGAGAGAAACCGCTGTTTCACTCAAAACTCCTGCTCAACTTTCCTCACTCTTATGTCACCAGAAGATATCCAGAGAAAAGACAGAGGGGCCAGATGTCTCAGTAGTCAGCTTGTTAGCAAAGTTATTACTGAAAGAATACTTGAAGGAACTTACCAGTAGAGAAAACAAAAACCGTGTTGTCCCAAAGACCGTATGTTTTCAGAGCATCAGTAAGATTTCCTACCGCTTCGTCCATAAGAGTCGCCATTCCTGCATAATGGCGCCTCTTCACATCTTTTATGGAAGAATATGGTTTCATGTATTCTTCAGGGACCTCAAGAGGTTCATGCACAGACTGAAAGGCGAGATAGAGAAAGAGGGGCTGGGGTGGAAGGAATAGAATGGAAATTAGTTGAACATAAAGTACTAAAGTTAAACATAAAGTGCTAAAGTTACTGCAGCAAAAGCAGAAATCTCTTATTAACAGTGCAGGTAGTGCCCTTTGATTTCTTCTACACCTTCTATTCCCTGCACATAAACTCAGAAACCTTTGAAACATTACTTTTGAAAAGCTGTGGAAAAACATCAGCTGTATCTTTTCTTCATAACATAATTGTTAACAATTTCTTTCTATTAAACTTCTTACCTTAAGCTTCCCTTCTCTGCTTAGAAGTGCAAACTACTTGCTACACCATTTCTAAAAATGTGTTAATTGTATGAAAATAGAAGAAATGGAGAAAGGTAGCAGGCCAGGACAATGCAGACAAAGCCAATTTTGGCAGCAGATGAGTTTTACTACTGCTACTTCTCATATTTAGTTCCATGCACCTATTGAATAGCCCTGAACTGCAGCTCAAACACAGCTCTCTGTATTAACATTTCATCAATGTTTTTAGAAACATTCTTTAATGCTGAAGTTATCAGAGCAGCAGCTGTTGCCTGTACCTTCTCAGTTTTGTGATTGGCTATAAGATCTATAGCTCTTTCTGTGAATAAATTTGTGGAGTACACATTTTTAAATCCAGTTGCAACTTCTTCTCCATCTCGAAAGTCCAGAGCACAGCGCGTCACATTCTTTGCTTTGATGAGGACACAGCGGTCATGAGTATAATAATCCTCACTGCCAAGGAGATAGCCTACAACAGGAAAGGATGTCAAATGAGCAGGCCAACATCGTGTCACATAAACACATACATCAGGAGGAGAAAAAAAGTCAAACACAAATGTCAAAACATTAGTGGTTTTGAGCTAAAACACAAATTCAATCCTGGACCACCTACTGTGAGACCCCTGACACGTCTAAGTAGCTCCACATCCAATACCTCATAGGCTTTTCATTGCTAATGCCAGCATTAATTTCAAAAGAAGTTAAATATTTTGAAAGCAGTTTAATGACCTCTAACTCGTACTTGGATGTCCATCAGCACTAAACTAATGTATTAAGAGCCAAGGCAGTGATCTAGATGTGAATAGTCTGATTTTTGGTGGTATGATTTCTATGTTTGTATTTTGATGTAAGGCTTCCACCTCTATTGGAAAGTTTGGAATTTTTAAATCCATTTATTCAAAAATACCCAAGTATGAATCATCTTTTATGTCTGCTGTAGCGCAATTTCTGATCCACTGCTGACACCAGCTGGTGAAGAAAAGACACTATCATTTAGAGATATCCAAAAGAAATTAAGTAAAAATCCTGCATGTATAGATTTGCTCCTACCTAGGGCTACCCTCTTAGGCATCAAGAACTTTTGTGTTTTAGCAGGCATGAATAAAACTTTTCAAAATCAAAATACTTGAATCTCAAAAATTACATTTGAAATTAGATTTTAGATTTCTCCCCCAATATCCTGAAAAAATGGATAAATCTGAAAAAAATACAGCCTTATGTTCTGAAAAAAACAAACAAACAAAAAAAAAACCACCAAAAAAAAAAACAACCTGGGACAAAAATCCAAGATGGAAGAAATTTACTTGAACTTTTTTTTCAGCAGCTGCAGCTAGTAATTTCTGCAAACATAAATGTACAGAAAAAATGAAGTTATCTTAAATAAAATACAAATGTCTACTATATTTTTAGGAGAGTAAAATGGTTAATTTCTCAAAAGATGAAGTGATTTTATAGGCAGATTGCTTTGCATTTGAGTACATTGCATCAATGTACTCAAATGCACATGTTGCATTTTTTACATTTTGAATGTCCACTGAACGAGACTGCATCAAGTGTGCCATGGAATCAAACACCCCTAATCACAATGGATGCCTACTGGAATCACGTGAACATTGCAGGATATTAAACCACTATATCCTCTGAAAAATAATGTCACATTGGGCACCCAAAAACCATACCCAGAGCCAGCCTGTCCTCAGGCTCCTGCATTAAAAGCCTGCCCAGTCCCAGGGTGAGACTTCACAAGGAACAGCAGCTTATCTACACCCATGCCATCAAAGAGATCCCAAACTCCTGTGAAGGGATGGGAGAAAGCACAAATGCTTAAGCAATGACAGCCATTATATTCCAATCCACATATATTCACTTAATTCAGTTGTGAAACCATGGCCCTGAGCTCCCGGAAGAGTGAAACGAACTAAACGATCAAAGGGATCAGTTGTTCCCACCTCATGTGTGGACGAGCATAGTTTATAAAAGGCACACACACAGTCACACTCTTCATTTAAGCTGCAGGTTAGACAAGAGCAATGTGGTCTTCTGCACTGAAATGAACTATTTTGAAATTCATCATTCAAGGAAAGTGTCTCAAAAACAATCAAGTGGATATGGACCTCTTTGAGCTCAGTGCCGTGCAGAATGAGATGTACATCAGACAGCCCAAGTCACATAACATCTGTGACACTTGTGCAAAACTAATAAATGTGGAATTGATACGGGGACAGGAGCCCAAGCCACACTTGCAACAATAATCAATGCATAGCTACAAGCTGCTCTGCAAGTAATGCACTCACACTCAGACAAGTGAGTCTACTGTTTAGCCTGACAGCTCAGTTCCTAACTTGTGAGTTTTTGGATACTGCTTTATAGAGGCTTTCACACCATCTCACCACCAGTTCTGGAAAACCAAAGCTACACAAACTGGCTGTAACCCCCACTCCCTATTCCCCTGTGCTGCTGTAGGTAGGAGACAGAGTATTTGGACTAAAAAGTTAACTCTGGGAAGGAGGGAGGAGTGAGGGAAAATGGTAAGAGAGAAATACTTTACTTGGAGCCACACAGTAATTCTGATACTTTCTTCAGTCAGCTGTAAAGCTTGAGCATACATTTAAGGCATTATCATTTTTAAAGCAGTGATACTTTGGAAATGTGCATACCGAGGTATGGCTTTACTTATAAATCAACAGTAAATCCGCTGCTGTTACAAGAAAGGGGCAGTTTGGCAGCTTCTCGTCCTTCTCAACACTGCATTTTGCCCATATTAAATCAAACCATTACCAAAGTAAGTGTCAAATCCTCTGCGGGTTGGAAGACATTCTTTTCTGTACATCCCCAAATGCCACTTCCCCACCATATGAGTAACATATCCAGCCTCTTGAAGCAGCTCTGGGAGGAGTTTCTCATCCAGTGGCAGACAGCTGGGCTGGCATGGCCAAATTATCTGGTGTTGTAAACCTGTGTGGATCTAGCAGAGAAAAGAAGTGCGAGAGATCACTTACAATGCAGCCCACAGGTTAATTTATAAGCAGGCCAAAAAAGAAGCACAGCTGCATTAGAGATTAGCATTATTTTTAGGGGATCTTCATTTTATCAATGTACCACTGAAGATGATGAGGAAGCTGCAGGGTGGAGGGCAGGGGTTGCATGGAGGAAAACAAGAAAATAGCACTGCAAGAGTTAACATCTTCCCAGACATAAATTAAGCACAATTTAAAAAAAAACCTCCAAACCAAACCAACTCAAAACAAACAAAAAACAAACAAACATACACAAAGCCTTTTATGCTTTTAGCTAGAAATCTAACAGGTAAGAATTATCATTATGGTCTGTTTGAAGTCTAGGGACATCTCAAGATGGAGTGAGACATTTTAAATGGGATTGAAATGGGCAAAATGCACATGGCAGGTGAATCTATCAAGCTTTTGCCTGGATCAGAGATCAGTCACTGGAGGAAAGGTCAATAAAAGAAAACTATTTTTCTATTACTCTTCTAAATGGACATTATCTATACACATTTGTATATTTATTTGCATGCTTTAAATAAGTACAAGCATCATAGAAAGCATTTGGATATGGGGATGACACAAGCTTCACACTGACTAGATCTGATATTCAATAATTCTACTAAAGTTTCCACTCTTACTAGTTGTGAATTTTGTATTTGTTCACAAAACCATCACTGATAACAATACTTTGAGTAGTATATCACACCTGATATAAGGAACCTCCTCAGTTACTGATATTATAAGCTGACTTTTGTCAAATTCTCTGTCTTCTCCAGAATCAAAAAGGCACTTCCCTAAACCTAGGCCTGCCAACATATGTATACAATTATATATGTTTTGTTTATATATTAAATATTTCTAGCAAACTATGTATGTCAAAGCACAAAGTCTCCAAGATCCTGTGGAGCAGATGACCCAGATTTTATGACTCCGCTAAGCACACCAGTGTAGCAAGCTGAATTACTAACTTTGAAAGCATTGCTTTGAAATTTAGCAACTCTCTGAATTAACTTTTAAAACAAATAAGCCATGATCTTAGGCAACTGGGTGAGGCCCTTTTCTAAAGGGCCTATTACTTTCTCATTTTCTTTGAACAAGGAGGTTCCAAAAGTTAAATTATAGTACAGATTTTCTATTATAGATAAAAATATTTAAAATATTTTAAAATTCTTTATTACAGAAAGCATGAATATACAAATTGCACAAACTAGCAAAGCATTGTAATTTCTTGCACTGTATCTAGAAAATGAGAAAAAGGACAAGGAGGCAATTATAAAAAAAATATAGCTATCATAGCCCAATACCACTGATTTTCTTTTAGACAGATTGCAAGGTGACTACCAAAATCTCAGCTCCAGATTTAGGTTACTTTCTCAAGTTTCTAAGCAACTGTTAATCATATCCATGGGTAAAACAATTTTTTAAAAGGTCCCACAAATTTTCTGCATAACATAATTATTTGCTGCATAATTACTGCTGCACGGAATGCCTCCTCTATTAAAAAATTAAAGAAAAGAAAATTATTTCAATTTTCTAATATTATTTCACTCAGTTGCAACATGGTCAACATAAAGATTATTCAATTTTCAAGCCAGATGTATGGAATGAATTAAAATCCAGACTGAACTATAGGTGTTTTCGAAGTCCATTTTTAAGATGTGATGCAGCAGTGGCCCCTTTCTTAGAGAGCACATTCAGATTATGAACTGTATTTTAAAAATATTCACTATGAAAAAATATTTTAACAGCCTCAAGGGTTGGTAAAGATAATGTAAATTGCTTTTTCCTATTCATCATTATTCATTCTTGGACTTTTCAGGAACGAGACAAACGTTGCTTGGAAAGAGTGTCACCTAGAACAACATTTCTGCAAGAGGAGACAGCATCCACTAATACAGTATAACATTTATTTTCTTTCACTCAGAGCAGTTTATTTGGCAATCACTACGGTTAGCATGGATGTGCAGGACTTCTTGAGACAGAGGGGAAGTTTCTGAAACATACTTAACCCTTTGAGAGTTTCTTCCTTCTGTCTATGCTGTGCGTCCACACTTTCTTTTCCACCCCCCACTCCCCATGTTTTTTGCCAAAACTGCAAAAAGGATGGGAAAGGGTAAAATTATATCAGTACTGATAAAGCCCAAATCTTACACCTGTACATGTACAACTGGAAAAAAAAAAAAAAAAAAAAGAAAAAAAAGTGGGAAAATCAGGATAACCACTATGAACTATTTAGGCTAATGACCACTCTTCGCGCACTCTATCGAGGAGCGCAGAACATCACCTCCTGTACCAGGTGGAGGTGAATGGATAGCTTGTGACGCATTTGGGCGCTGCACTGGAAACATGTAGCAAAAACTGAACAAGTAATGCTCATCTGCTTCTGTATGCGTCTCACCCGGGTTGTCCAGTGGAAAAATATCCAACAAGCAGGCGACTAGGGCAAGGATATTTTCCAACACAGGCTGCCGTGCCTGTTAATCCAACCGAAGCATAGAGAGCACCTCGGCTTTTCTGGAACAGACCAATTTGCACTGATTCCACGTCTACTTTACTCCCGAGCTCGCCAGGCGAAGTTTGCAGCTTCAGAGCAGCTGGTTTCCGCAGCGCAGCGGCACAGAGACCCAGCAAGCCCCAGCTCCCGGGGGCTGCCAGCAGCGAGCCGGGAGCACCCGCAGCATCCAGGGCTGGGAGCGCCCGCCCTACCTGGTAGCGGCCCGAGAGGAGCTGGCTGCGGGACGGCGTGCACAGCGGCTGGGTGTAGTAGCGCTCCAGCCGCACGCCGCCCGCCCCCAGCGCGTCCAGCCGCGGCGTGCGGATGGCAGAGCCGTGCCAGCCCACGTCGCCCCAGCCCAGGTCGTCGGCCAGCACCAGCACGAGGTGCGGGGCGGGCGGGCGCGCCGCCGCCGGCCGCGGCAGGCACAGGGGCAGGCACAGGGGCAGCAGCCGGCTGAAGCACAGGCACAGCAGCCGGCTGAAGCACGCCCGCCGCGCCATCCCCGCCAGCCGGAACTGGGCCGCGGGGCCCGCCCCGGGCCGGGGCCCGCCCGCCCAGCGAGCGCGCGGCCCAGGGGCGGAGCCGGGAGAGCAGGGCGGGGCGGGGCTGCGTGTGAGGGGGTGCGGGGGGTGCGGCTGTACACCGATGGGTTTTGGTATTAGCTTAAAAAAGAAATTGAAAAGATTTGTCGGTGTTTGCAAGGTATGAGACCCGCTGATGCTGGCGGTCTCTTCTAACTTTGCCTTGCTTCAACTCCTGTGTTAAAAACCTCGGAGCCATTCCCAGGGGAGCTATGTGCAGGCTTGTGTCTCAAATCGTTTGTGGTTTTAATGAAGTCAGTACAACATTATGAAGACAGGACAGAGTGCATTCTCGTAAAATTATCTGGACTGTTACTTGTGTCTTCATAGCGGCTCATCCGTCTTTTATACGGCTAGGCTACAGAGCTTGCTCTGTGTGTGAGCACAGTGAGGCAGCTGCAGCACTCACACGGCCTTGCTGCTGGCCAGTGTGCAGGACGGGGAAAAACAAGCTGCAACCACCAGTGAAGATGCAGCTGAGCTGAGCGAGGCGGCGATTATTCCTGTTGGAGAAACTCTCCTGTCAGCATCAGCTGCTGCTGCACACACACTGACACCCCCCCCCCCCTTCAACCCCCAGACCCCTGCAAAATCATAAGCAGCCCGTGATTTTTCTCTCCATTTTGTCCATTCCGATGAGAAGCCTAGATCGAGGTCTGGCTGTAAGATGGTGCTTGTGACTGTTACAGTGTAGGAAGGAAGTGAACTAACACAGAAGCAGAAATAGCAGCAATTTCAACAGGGCTGTTTCTTCAAACCATGCAATTGTCTGAAGCAATATTGCAATCTACCTTAGTCATAATCTTGATGTGAAATCTAAGAGAGTGAAAGGACAGAAACAGCTGTCAACTCTGGTCAAATTTGTTCATCCATGGAATACACATAAATTTCAGCAGCCAGTGGAAGATCAACCATATATTTCACATTTAGTTGGAATGCTAAATATGTGTATTCCCAAGTTTATATAGTCATTTGGTAACAGACAAAAGAACAGTTCACATTAAAATTTGGTTTTTCTTTGTTAGAAAGCCAAATATTGAGTATACTGGACTCCTGACTATTTCCTGACAAGTTTCTGCAGGAAGAAAGTTCCTGCTTGTTTTAGTGAAGTCTAGTGGATAAGCCTATGAAGCTACCAGGTTGGGTTTCTTAAAATCCCACAGATTTCTCTGCTGGGATTTTAAGAAAACAGCAGCTATGATGAGTGATCTCAGCATTTTTTTCTGCAATGAGAATATACTACAATCTACAGTCAGTACTGGAACGAGAAGCAACAGTACTGTCCTAAAGTCAGTTTTCTCCAAAGTAAATTCCAGGATTACTGACAAACTGGTATGTGACTAAGAGTAGTATTTTCCTTCTTGAAATGTGATTCATACTGTTCAAAAGCTGCAAGGTTCCGTTTTCTCTTGTTTCTAGTTCAGATCCCATGACCAGTCTCAAATGTCTTACTGAACTGTTTCTTTTTCTAACACCTTCCATGTCTTTTTTACAGGTGAAGTTTCATTCAAGAGTTAGCACATTCCCACAGAAACCCTTTTTGTTCTCTCAAAGTAAGTAGTTTGAAATCTGCACAGTGCTGGTGAAATCAGAAATTTTGAAACACAATTCATAATTTCTATTCACCTTTCATATTTTCAAAGTTATCATGGTGTTCAAATGTAGCTGAATTCATACTTCCTTGTAGAGAAGCGTCAAGAGTTATGTACCAGTTATCCCATGCCACTAGAACTGGATAACCTTGTTGCCTAACCATAGTTAGAACATTACACTGAACTGTCTTAAATGTATACTGCAGATACTGCACAGTCACAGTCTGAATGTTGCTGCCTGTCATATTTTCTAGGATTTTTGGTTTTTTATTTATTTCATTACTAGTTGAGAGAATTGGAACCCCAGTCAGAAAAATCTATTTCTCTCTAACAGTATTCCCTTGAATCAAAAGAATAAATCCAGGAAATGGTCTATGCTCAGTGTCTTACATTTCAGTTTGTCTTTTCTGAATTTGGGGTTGAATAATCTGGATGTTGCTTTGGGATCAGTGATTAAAGAAGTCATTAGCATGACACATAAGGTTACAGTATCAGTGTGGATTTACTATGCTGTAAAAAGCATGTACTGGACTCTTTTTGCCGTAGCACATGGAAACTTGGAAAAAAATTCAAATGGTAATAGTAACATCTACTCTGCTGTGCAAAAACTCTAGAGGTGGAAAAATATAGGAAAATGGCAAACAAAACTGTCTGAGAAAACTGCTTTTTACATACCCTGATTTGACGATTTCAGAAAATTTCCTAGATGACTGTAATTTTTTCACCTTATTGCAGATGTGTCTCCTCTGTTAGCGGATGAAGTTAAGAAAGACTCTAAAGAAGTCCCTACCAATCTTACTACACTGGTATTTCTGTTTGATTGGTTAGAAGCCCTCTTAAAACTCAAACATTCTTGCTCTTATTCACTTCCTCTTGCTGTGTCTTGGCACAAGTTTAGGCAACACCATATCTCAATCTGTAACGAAAAGAAGTGACAGGAATCTACAATAGCTGCTGAACACTTCCCCCACTTCATTTTTTCATGGTTTTGTACTTTTTTTTACAATAACTTTAAAGGATTGACTTGTGTATGTGAACCTGTATGGTGGCATGATTTGCAAACCTTTGTCTCGATACTGTTTCATTTATCCATGCTGTGCAGAATGCAATGTTGAGCTGTTCTGATGAATATTCAGTAAGCTGACTTGGGTGTCAGAGCAGTAAAAAGAAGCCAAGTCAACTAGGAAGCACTTTCAAAACATTGCTATCACAGCTACAGCACCTCTAATTCTCAGCAGTCCGTGCTACTTCTGATGTCTCTGCTCCTGAATTCATTGTCAAAGAGAGCATAAGCATTCTTAAGAAGTAACAGAGCAACAAGATATTTAATTTGCCTTACATGTGGTCAGCGATCAATCGGAAGTTGTTTTAGTCTTTTAAATTGACTGCAAGAAAGAAACTACATTGCCTAGACCCAGAAACATTGTTAGCTTATCTAAATCTTGCAGTTAAATTAAACTTAGAACCATGGAATATGCTGATTGAATTGGAAAGGACCCACAAGGCTCATTGAGTCCAGCTACTGGCCTTGCACAGGACAACCCCAAGAATCACCCTCTGTGCCTGAAAGC
Organism: Pyrgilauda ruficollis; assembly: GCF_017590135.1. NCBI lineage: Eukaryota > Metazoa > Chordata > Aves > Passeriformes > Passeridae > Pyrgilauda > Pyrgilauda ruficollis. The sequence continues at coordinate 276,086 of NW_024523822.1, forward strand.
ATTGTCCAAACACTCTTTGAACTCCGACAAATTTAGTGCCATGACCATTTCCCTGCGGAACGTGCTCCAGTGCCTAAAAACTCTGTGGGTGAAGAGCCTTTTCAAAACATCCAAACTAAACCTTCTCCAACTAGGCTTCAGGCCATTCCCTCGTGTCCCACCAGCCACCACAGAGAGGAGAGCAGTGTCTGTCCCTCACAATGAAGTTGTGACCTCAGTCACTCCTCATACAGCTTCTACGAATTGGCCAAGGCTTGATCTTGGTGTGACTTGGATCACAAGACCTGTCAGTGAGAAAGCCCCAAAGAAGTCAGTGTCTGGGCTTGTACAGACATTACACTGTAAAATGAGCAAAGTCTGCATCAGCTAGATGTAGATACTAGGGGTTGGGAGGTTACAGCTGGAAATGCAGTACAAGCTTTTGGAGGGTACAGTTTCTGAGTTCACTTGACTGTAGGAATGGTATCTGCTATTCATTACTCTTTGCTCAGGCTGCAGAAAGCCTGTCCCTCTGCAGTCAGATTGATCCAGCTGACGTATTAATCTTTCTTCTGAGTCAGAAAAGGAGTTACCAACCTGATTCTAACTGTCGGGCTGGGATATGGAGGCATTGTGGGAACACTTTTGGCATAGCAAAGCTAATTAGGAAAGTATAGATGAATCTGTCTCAGAGTAACTGTTACACTACACTTCAGGATGTGGTGTCTAGTGAATTTGCATAATCTTTGGAAATACTGAAATTTAAAACTATGTTTCTAAGCATTGTTTTTTTTTTTTTCTCCAGTCTAAATAAAACCATATAACATTGTGTTGTACTTCAGATTTCTCCAATGCTCACAGAGTCACAGTGGTTAAGTGCCTCATTACAAATAATGTTATCTTTAGAAAAAGTAACATTTTGATGGTTCAGCACAATAGAACTGAATCACTTATGAAAGTGTAGCAGAGAATAATTTCTGAATGGATTTTTTCACTCAAGATAGTATGACATTCAAACCTGGCAGAGATCATATATTTAATTTTACCTGCTTTTTTCAAAGCAGCACATTGTAATGTCAGCTTACTTTATCAAGAGTGAGTGTTCATTACTCAAATTGTGTTTCTCCTGGTATATACTATTTATACATTTGCTTCTTTGCTGAAGATTTAGAGGCACCAACTCTCTTGAAGAAAGTGCATTTTGGACATGGTTTATACATACTTTGAAGACATGTATCTATAGCCTAAAGGACAGCATTACTAAGTTGGAAATTTTAACATTGTTATTCAAGAGAATTGTTGAGAATATTATTGAACTCCAAATGACTGTTTTACTAATTTAGTGTGTTCCCATCATACACACTATCCCAATGCTGCTTACTTGGGTTATTGAATATTTAACACTCAATAAAGCTTCTTTGCTGTGAATTTAATTATATTTTTTCATTGCTAATATTTCTATGTAATAATATATGGCTCATACTGTTGCTTCAATCTATGATTAACAGTAAGAAAAAACTGACCATCTCTGGTGCCTGTCTAGTGGTTCAGATTTAATACAGTAAATCTTTAATTTAAGCTTTGTTCAGAAATTGAGCAATAATATACTGTTTGTTGTAGCACATTATATGTAATATGCCAGATGATTTTGTGAAATAGTGAAGAATGGGCTTCCTATAACTGTTTCATTGAGAAGAACTAGATTTTGGTCTTTATGAGAATTTCTGCCAGGCTGACACACAGAGAAAAAAATGCCCAGAGTTCAGTTTACCTTTAGTAATGCCTTTATTATTTTAATGGTTAATGATATGTCTTTCAATTCTTTATGAAGTATTCTGTGTAGAACTAGTGACATGATTTTATGGTAAGCTTGCTATTCATGTGTAAAGAAGACAGGATAAGCTACTTTACCTCAAGGGCAGGCAAAGGAGGAACTGTGAGTGTGAGGGAGGGGGAGGAATTTGCTATTGAACAGAATCAAGAGCACACTTCTCATATGGATTAACGCAGATCTGCAAGCCAATGTGGGAGCAAGCTGAATCAGTGATGTGCTCATTCCTTGCCACTGCTCTCAAGCACTACTGGGAAGCAGAACAGATGGCAGCTCATCAGCTCTGCTCAGTTCTCTAATGTGAACAGCGCACACAGGGAATTAGAAAGTAATGCCATTGAATTTCTCACTTATGTATGGCAATGAAGATTTTGAGTTTAGTAATTAGAAAATGTGAGTAGTTTAATTCTCTTAATTTTATGCATATTAATGACACTTTTTCCTACTGCACAATTTGATGTATCCTCATCTGTGTTTATATTTTGGGACTTTCACCCTTTCTCTGAAGGCGCATCCTTGTTGGTTCAGTCAGCACCAGTGGCTCTTCTATAATGGTTGCTGGATAATTTTTACCTAAAAGTTCAACTTCCAATTTCTGTCCAACTTTGCTGAGTTCCATGGGAACATATGCAAAAGCTAGACTCTGCTGAGCTCCATAGCTGAAACATCCAGATGTGGTATTGCCAATAACCTGAAAAAAACCAAAACCAATTGTATTTATTTTCAAGACGCAGTGGATTTTCTGGGAAAAAAACAAACAAACAAACAAAAAAACACAAAAAAAACCCACCAAAAAAACCAAACAAAAAAACCAAAAACAAAGCAGTAACAACAACAATGAAAAAAACCCAACCAATCAAAAAAAAAAAAAGAAAAAAAGAAAAAAAAACCAAACCCAAACCAAAACCAGACAGCCAACCAAACAAACAAAAAAAAAACACCAAACCCCAGCCAACAACCCAAACAACAAGACATCTAACATTTTGGTTTATAGACTTCAGACATCATGCTAGTTTCAAATGTGTGATGCAGTTCATAATATTCTCAACAGAGAGTAACACCACCTGAAGCTGGGAAGTTTTTGCTTCTTAAAAAAATACCCTGTTCTTATTATGTTCAATTCAGTTATCACTGGAACATACACAATACACATGCATATGTTTATTATCTATAACAATTTAACTGATACTGAATATTTCAACACAATCTGTGCTGAAGTGTGGAGCCCCAAACTTTGCTGTTTAATTTCTTTTGAGTAGCAAAAGTGTTTTCTTAGAACAGCAGTGAACTTGCAGAAGAAAACAATGGATGACAATCCATTAGTTTGTTCTAGCCCTATTTTCAGTGACTTGACAGCATTTCACATCTTCTCTGTAGGTATTTAGTCTTTACTTCTTGCTTGAAGATTAGTGTGTTTATAATAGCTTCAAATTGTTCTGTGCCAGTAAAATACAAATAATGCATTCACACTTGAAACACAAAGATTGTGTTAATGGAGAATTAAGACTGATTTTTTGCAACATGAACTATAGTCCTTGCCTTGCCATTGTGCCACACGCTTTCATTTCCTTCTGGATCAACATTATCTGTTGCCAGGGTGAGATATACCAGCCGTCGTTTGAGCCCCTTTTCTTTAATCTGCCTCAGTGCTTGTTTTCCTGTAAAGTCTGCTGCCTGAAAAAATAGAAGATAATGATGATATACGTTTATTTGGGTTCTCCAATATGTTTAGAGATATAAATATTTACATGTATCTTAATGTGTTTGCCCGTCACATGAGTATATTGTATGAAAGATAGACGAAATCAAATCTTTAGCAGACAGTATATCTTGTATCTTGGCATTTTTATACTGGTACATTATATTATATACATACATTGTATTATATAATATATATTTTATATATATATATATATATATATATATAATTTATTCTGTATATTCATTTTCCTAGATTCATAATTCCAATGTAGTGGAAACACATACGTAGTGAGCTGTGGTAAAGACTACCTGCCCAGTTAAGGTTGAAAGCCAGAAGACTGTACATCATTTCAGTGTCTATGAGAAGAGGTGAATTCCAATGCCCAGATCCTGAAGACTTGGCCTTGCTCTGTCAACACACTTCCTTTTGAATCCGTCGTCAAAATATGACAGTAACCTGCCAGTATTCCACTTTGATGTCTCTGCCAGGCTGCGCAGCTGGCAGTTTACTCCATATTCTTGTTTTTAGATAGGCAGAGTTTGTTCCCATATCTACCATTTTACGGGATAACACAGCATGTTTTGTAAAGAATACTGCTGTTGTCTGGAGTTCCCTTTTTCAGCCTGCTTAGAAGGTACAAGCAGATTCTCATATTTCCATAAGAATGCACAAATGAGTGACTAGTATGGGGTAGTCATTGGCAAGTTTCAGAACTCTCAAGGGTCTATAGGACAGTATTTACTGTATCTGATCACATTGAGCTGGTTCTATCACAGGAACATTTAGGTTTGAAAGGGGCCTCTAAGCTCATTGAGTGCAATCTTTCACCAGTCACTGCCTTGTTAACTACAGCATAGCATGAAGTGTCATGTCCAGTTCTTTCTTGAACATCTCCAGGGATGGTGACTCTACCACCCCCCTGGACAGGCCTTTCCAATACTTAACTAGCTTTCCCATGAAGAAATTCTTTATGATATCCATTTTTTCTCCTATGGCATTGATCAGACAGAACAAAAGAATTGCATTCAAACTAAATTATCAAATACACACAAGCCTCCCCAGGGGCAGAAATATAACAGCAGTTACAAAGTCCTCTAGCTGAAGCCTTTGCTTCACTAGCAGTGAAAGCCATTTTAAGGCAGTTGATCTTAGGTCTGAAGAAGGAATTATATTAATTTAATGAGTGTTTCAGGGAAAAGAAATGAGATATTGTTGAAGTCTTCAAAAATACTATTTCTGGTAATGTTCTTTAATTTCAGTAGAGAATTATTGCACTGTCAGAATTACAAGCAACACGTACTTGGAATAGATATTATACAGTTAGTTCATGTGTTCCTGTATTTCTTGAGGTCCACATAAATCCATGTGTAGGCTCAGAAGAAATTATTTAAGTGATGAAGAGTTTTTGCACTATGAAAGGCTAGGATCTCTAAGCAGTTGTGAAAAACAGCTTATGAAGCAGTTAAGGAGCAGTTAGTCCGAAAATCAAGGTGATTCAGCGGGGGATAAAGCAGATATTGCACATAAAGATCAGAGCTGACACCCTTTGGGGGGGAAAAAAAGCATGAAATAGAGCTCAGATCAGAAAAAAGACTGTGAGGATTCATTTTGCAATATGTCAAGATGCAGCTGCAAAATATAAAGCAAAGATCTAACACCAGAGAATAACCAGCTACTGGTAGTTCCCTCTCACTTTTCTGCTATATGGTGGGTGCAACTCTACGAAACTCTACAAACTAGAAATGCAAATAAGACTGTATACCAGAGCATGGCTCACAGACTAAAATGCTCTGCATAACGAAGAGAAATACCAAGAAGTAAACATTCTACGGGATACGTAGCACTGAATTAATTCCTCCCTATTCATGCTAATGTAATGTCAGGTATTTAGTCACATGGAATGTAACTGTGGAACTAAACACAAGTATTCAAATGCAATGTTATATGCCCTAGGTATGGAAACCACTAGAACAAGCAGATAGCCAAGCTTTTGGCCACCTGGAATAAACCACTACATAGCTGTTATGCTAACTGAAGATGCATATGGGATTTAATGTAAAGGGCTTGTTCTTTGCTATTTTCTGTTCATTGAAGATTAAGAATATTCCAGTCTTTTTAGAATGATAGCTTGGAAAAATAACCAGCACGTAACCTAGAATGCAAACTCTACAAAATAAACGCCTCTCATACGTATACACACACACTGCAAAAATGTGTGTATCTACATGTATAAATACATAAACAGATGCATACATACATACATACATATTTGAACACTATATGAACATGCATAAAAATGTATGTGTGAAAATATATGTGTATATATAATGCACAACTGCTGAAGTCTATATACACTTTTAAATATTTAAAGCACCGTCTTAAATTCCAACTATAGGAATTCAACTAGTTCAGTTTACTTCTTTTCCAGTTCTTGGCTACCCATGTCAATTTCACACTAATATATTCCGACCATTATTCATTTTTGTTTTTTAAGTGTATATGCATGGGATTGTTTGTTCCAATCAAAACAGATTTTGTAAGCTGATGCATTCAACCTCAGTCTGGCTATTTCTGGTAAAAAAATGCTTCCTCTTTCTAGGAGAAAAATAGTCAGTTTGCATACTGCTTCTATTTGCTTTATCTTGTAATACAAAATATAATAAAAAAAATCCTACTTAAATCAGTATAACCCAATAAATTAATCTTAAAAAAACCCCCCAAACCAACAAAACGAAAGAAAAAGAACAGAAACAAATGAAAACACTAGACAATTCCAACCTTGAACAAATATCAAATTTAAAGCTGCTCTTCACTGTCAGAGTTAAAAAAAATACTTGACATGTAGGAACAATGTAAAATGTTTGTACAAGTTGAAGTAAAGACAATCCTAAAAAGCTAAGCTTAAAATAGAGAAGACTTTCCATTACTTTGGTACAAATTCCCAAAGCACTGGCAGATGTAATGGTTTTAATACAAAATAAAAACACTTCTTAGACACCAAAGATAAAGACTGAATATCTACTGTTTAGCTTCATTTAATTTGAGTGCAGTTCACCAGACAAAAAGATGGGCTGTTCCTTTTTACTTGTGTGTTAGATAAGTTTAGATAAAATTAAAATGAAAAATCATATCACAAAGACAAATCAGCCAAATTTTTAAAATAACACATAGCTAAATGGATACCACTGATTAGTTAATCTATTAACATACTGTATATATGTATTTTCCTTATCCTTCTTTACAAGGCTTTTACTTCGTGTTAGTTGCCATGTGTTCAATAGCACAAGATAAACCCACTGTCTTTTAGAAAGAGCTTACAAGACAATAACCAAGGTGATTTTTTTATGCACTGTGAGATACCTTGAGGAGTTTAACTCACTGTCTTTCAAATGTACCTGGCTTTCGATGGCACCCCAATCCTAATTGTAACCCTCTGTAAAAACCTCTTCTAGTTTAAGGGAAGCAAAGAAATAGAAATTACATATAAGCCTTTCAAAAACTTTTTTTCATGTTTCTCAGACTGTGCAGTTTATCAGAATTAAGTTGAAGTGTCTGAAAAGAAATATGCTATATCTGTTCAACAGTTACTTGCAACAAAGATATATAACTCTCTCAACAAGGAATTGCTGTAATTTATTCAGAATACCATTTAGGACTGTGGGCATAGAGCCAAATTATGATCACAAAGTGACCCAACAGAGTAAGGCAGCACCAACAGCTGCTGTTATCTACTATAACCATAATGTTACAACACTCTGGAGGCAGCCTCTATGCAGTATTTTGAAATTTTTCATAGCTAGATGCTCTTTAATTATTTCAGGGTAACACTCCAAATGATATCTGCCTCACCAGCCTGATAAATGAAAACAATTTTTCTTCTCAGAGAGCAAATATTTGACAAGTTTCTTTTTCTGTAGCAAATCAAAGTTGCAACTTACACCGCACAAAATTTTTTTAAGGGAGGTGTCCACTCTGTATGTATGGCACCTACACCAATGCATCTTTCATTCAATTCACCTAAACTCTTCTTGTATGCAGGCAGCTCTAGGAAGTTCATATGATATAAACAACTGATTAATTACTGAATTATTTTGGCTAAAAATCCCTATTTAACGGCCAAAGAAACTCACAGGGAGTCACCTAGATGTGCATTTTATACATATAACAAAATCTTTGCAGATTCTTTCTAACATGTTTCCTAATCTGTATAAATTTATGGAATAAGTCCTCTGTCTTCTGACCTTCTGGACACCAAATGATGTAATGATAGAATAGAGTTCCACTCACTCCTGAACTTCAGCTTGAATGGGGACAGGACTTAGGTGGAAAAGTACACTCAAGAGGTTATAGGCATAATAAATGGGGATTGAAAGGAGGGGAAGGGGGAAGAAGTACCATGCCCCATCTCAAATTTCCTATCCATCACTCCATCCTTTTTCCTGTCCCCAGGCTCCTTAGCCCTTCTTCAGTAAAGCCTCTGCTCTTTTTTCTTCCTCATCTCCCCTTTCTTCTGTGGAGTAAAGCTGGCATGGAACACAGTCTTATTCCAGGTTATGGAGTGAAGCCAGTGACCAGTATTGTAGTCATTCCTCTCAGAACAAAAGGGAAGCAAGCTGGAAAAGTGGAGCAAGGGCAGACAATGGCAATCAGGAGGAACTGCAGGAATTCTTGAAGCTCAGGTTGTTCCACACCAAGACCATGGGAACACGAGTTGGACAGAAACAACTGAGGGGCAGTTTTAGAGAGCAGCCAGAAACAAATTACTAGAAAGAGGAGGGAATAAAACTGTAGATCTAAGCCTGCTATCAAAGGAATAAAAGGGTGGACACATCCTTAGAACAGCTCATCCTTGTTTCCAGAGAGATAACATCTTACATATTGTTATGTTGGAGGATAGGTCACTACTCCAGGACTGGATCTTGTCATTCACTTACCTATATGAAGCTGAAGGGTGTGACAAAACTTCTATTCATAATGTATACCAAGCAATTAAATACTCATGTGTCTAACAGGTGTAATAGTAAAAACCAGCAAAGTGAGAAAAAGAGGTAGGACTTGTAGCCTGAGATGTACTTTGACAATGACATTCAGGTAGCCACTGAGCAAGGATGGAGGAGATGAAATGCAATTAGTGATAAGCAGACAAGGAAAAAAACAAGAATCAAAGGAGAAGGTTTTACGTTGGTAATACAAAGAAAAAAAAAAAAAGTGGGGGGAAAGAAAACCCTGGTAGAATAGACATAAGAAAAAATAAGAGATTCTGGATATAGAAAAATCTGGAAAGAAGTTTGGAATTAAGAACAAAAAACCTGCCCCAGTAAATAAAGAGGGCTGACGCAAAGAAACACTGCGTCAGAAAACAGTAGTTTCTCCTAGTGGAAACAGACAAAATATGAGTTAAGCACTCGGATCCTGACTTGGAAGAGCACACTATAGCAGAGTTCCAAAGGGTTTCCTTCATCTACTGAACTCCCTTCCCAAGCCACGATGCTGTTCCCAAGTCTCTGTTTCTGCAGCGAGCGCGACCAGGAGATGGCAGCCTTGGATACAGCAACACAAGCACAAACCCACCAACAGCCAACTGCGGACTAGGAACTCAGAAAAATCCTTCTGAAAGAATTAATTTCTGTGAGCTGGTATGAAGGTTTTTACTCTAACATCAAGTTTCATAGGGATTTCTGGTCCATTACAGTCAGGAGAAAAATAAGGCTATTTTAAGCATTTAGAGGTGATATCTTTGAGTGCTCGAAAATCTGAACAGGTACAAATGTATGGAACAGTATCATTGGATGTGGACCAAAAAGAATTGCAGATTTCTTCCTTGAAAATATTCTGTGTATTTCTTGGCACAGTGACTAACATTAGGATTCCACTGAATATTTTGTATCAGAGTGCTTATCAATGAGATGAGGCTATCTAACAACTATCTAACTAACTTACTAAAAGTAATTGAACAGCCAAAAAAAAGACAACAGGTATAAAAAAAAACCCCAAACCATTCCTAAACCGGACAGAATGTTGTTGCAAAGTTGTGAAAGCATTTTATACTCTAAATTATGAATTGATCCTGTTAGTGTCCCTCCACTTTAGTTAAATTGCAGCCCATCCTGCTCATCTGTGTAAGGAAGCAACAAACACTAACATTAGTGAAACAGGGATTACCAAGCAGACTCTAGAGGAAACCACATAAAACAAAGCCTCAGACAACAAAGCCATTTTGTTACTGACAAAATGAAAGTTGCCACAAAAACCCTGTGGAAATGTGTTTACTTATTGCCATGTTATAATTTAATACACTGTGAGGTATTAAAGAAAGTCAGCTTCAGCTTTGAAGACTATTTCCTGTTATGCATGACAAAAAAATTACTAGTCTGTCTATACATGAAGATGATGCATACTAAACTTTCTAAACACAGAGACCATCAGGATTTTATGAGGACTTTACATCTCTTCATATATATTCCCCGGATATATGAACGTCCTTTTGTAAAAATTAAAATTATTTTTGATCGTATTACCTTCACTGGCATCTGGCTCTTCATTCTTTTTAACCTGTTTAGAAACTGTTCTCATTTTCCATGACATTCCACTCAAGATTCACTTATGCTGAAGTCTTTTCACAACAGTTTTGCGAGTACTTCAGCTGCTTGTTGCACAGTAAGAAGCACACTTTTGATTCTAATTTACACAAAAATCAGCACTTTCCCCAGCTGGGGGCGCATGCTTAAAGGAATACTCTTTGTGTGGAGCTGAACAGGCCAAAATGTCAAAAAGAAGTATTTAAGTATCTGTTTTTTGCAATTTTTATCTCATTTACCCTTTTTTGAGGGGAATGTTTCTGCAACAATAAAAACAGGTAACAAAATAGTGTTTGGCTTGTGTAGACTCACAGCTGCCTGTAAAGAATGGTGAGGTCTCTGCTATGCCACATGTGCAACAAAACCAGAGGCATGGAACTGGGACTCAAACTGCCAAGAAGCAGAGTAAATAATCTCATACTGCATTTCATGCTACAGTGTTCAGAGTGCTTCCAATAGCTGAATTAGCTCAGGTACCTCTGAAGTGTCAACATATAGTCACAATTGCCCTCATTTAAGTCAATAAAAAAACATTGATTATTTCCTTTTTCGCATTAGCTCAGCAAAACTGGCAGATGTTTCAGGCTGACACACTGCATTTCTGTGGGACATTCATTCATGCCTGTTTGTCTACAATATGAGTACCTGCTCTAGAGAACTTCTCCAACCCTGCCTTTCAACCATGCAGAGTGTGCAGAGCAACTAATGAATCAATTGCGTCTTGCACTTTAATGCCTTCCTATGATCCACATGGGTATCTTGGCAAGCAACAGCTTTCCAACAGCTTTCCCTGCTTATGGCTGCTTTCCTACGTAAACTAAAGGAAAGGGGAAAAAAAGAAAACAAATAGATGTATCAAAAGGAAATGGAATGGAAAACAAGTAATAGTAACATTTTTTTTTATTGACTTCCATGCAATTCTACTAATCTGTCCTCAAAATGGAAAGGCTTTGATTTGTAAATGCAGCTAAATCCTAATCTATACAACTCTGTATTTCCCTTGCATGTGTCACTTCCTCAGATTAAGGCAAAATTATACTACCCAGTGGAGAGAGCTGTAACTCCACTACATGTAGGAACTGCCATTTACATCCTTGGGAGCACCCTGCCTCAATCCTGCATAGGTTGGAGAACTTTACCTTCTATAGACAGGTTTAACAGTGAGAGGAAAAACACCTTCCTGAGATTGTTCTGTTACATTCAGTGAAATTGTCTCATAAATATAAAAGCATCCTTTTATGTTTAACATACTTCTGTAATTCTTTCCTGTGCAAAGTTTAAGATTTGTTTTTTATTTAGAGCTGTAACTTAAAGTTCAGGATTCTTCTTATCAGTTCTACAGTGCCTCCATATAACAGGGCAAAAATATCAAGGATCATGTGTTAGCTATTTATTACAATTTCAGGTATAAAGGAAGCATAAATAATAACAGCTTGTTGCTATAACACATTGCATCATTGTCAAGATTAAATGTTTTGCAAACATTTTTTCTTCTCAAAAGAAGAAAAATATACTTTATATTATATACTGTATTTATATTTATAGACTGTAAATGTATATACTTTAATTTACAAATTAATAATTGAAGCAAAAGATTATGTCAGAAATAGCCTGTCATTTAGGACATCTCACTTGCAGTCTCAGGGACCAGATTTTTCATGTTGGAAACTTCAGATCCATTGTGCAGGCAACTACTGTTTGAGTTGATGGAGTAACTAATAGCAGGACATGGCTTTAGATCTGCACAGGACATGATTTCACCAGATTTCATGGTCCTCTATTTGACAGAGTTTAGACATTTGGTTTGTGTTTCATTTGGACCATGAAAGAGAATTACAAGCAATTTTTTGTATCTATTAGACTAAAACAGAATACTAATTGCTAAAATATTAATACAAAAAAGTGAGGTTGCTAATTAGAGGAGATTGAGCAACATAATTTCTTTTTTACTGCACAGTTAAATTCAACTAGCTCCATTTTCTAACCTTCAAATCCGGTGAAAAGAAGTTATGCGCAGAGGACCTCTTCAGAAATTTCATGAGCAACTAATTACTCTTTTAACCAGTGTACTAATTTAACTTATATTTAACTTATTGTTGTCAGTTGTCCCTAGCAATTCTAAAAAATATACTTTTTTCAGTAATTGTTGTAGTAGAGTGGTAGTCAGGGAAAAAAATTCTAGAGATACCTGCTTCAACAAGAATTAATAGGTAGAATATTATCACAATATGAACAGGTTTGTTCAACTTGTATATATATATATATATATATGTGTGTGTGTGTGTATGCACACACTGTATAGTTAAAAAAGGACATGACTAAAATTTCTCTCTGAAAATAAATCACTTGGAGTTATTTTTCATGTAGACAACATTTAGCATTTGCAAATTTCTGATCTAATGTATAATTTTGATAGCAAGGAACATGGGGAAGAGTTTTTTAAACAAGTTGCTACTTGTAAAGTAATTATAATTGTAGTGTTGATTTACTAAATCTATTTTATTTTCCAGCTAATGGCATTTTTCACATTCAAACACTTAAGAAATAATCTTGAATGTAATAGAACATTTTGAAAATATTAAGACATACCTTGTTTAGCTTTACAAAGTACTCCAGCCCAGCTTCCAAGGGGTTAGTGTCACAGTTCATCTGTTAAAAGATATAAATTCACCATCCATACATTATGAACCATCATAGCTTTTGGATTGGACATTATTCATTCTATACAGCCTTCTGTTTATTCCTGTGCCAAAGTCTTCCACACTGTGCGTGCACAGCTTCTGTCTCAATACACTACAAGCTTCCAACATGGGATTCAGATAAGGTATCAATTAACACACCTAATACGACATATAGATGTGTAAACCAGTCATCTGATTTTCCATATGCAAAGTAAGCACTTTTCAGAAAGACATATGATTTTTCATCAAAGCGGAACGGAACCTCAGAAAACTGAGTAACTGAGGTATGCACACCATTTGCAACACAGCAGAGTGGCTCAGCCAGAGAAGGAAATAAAACACAAAGCTGATTTCAGTCACCACCTTCCCATTTGGTGTAGGGGGAATAATTTCTTAGGAAGCACTTGAAGAAAGAATGAAAATAACTATCACAGGGCAAACCAAAAGGACCCCTAAATTCCCACAATTTCAACCTCTTGAGTTCTTTCATTTCCAAATGAAAAATGTAAGATGAAATGAAATTACATTGATTTACCCCAAATTCTCTAGACCCTTTGAGTAGTTCTTTATTATGAGTGAGCAAATCTGCAGGAACAAGGTAATGGGAAAAAAAAAAAGTTCCAAATACATTACGAAGCAAAAAAAAAAATTGCCTTTCATGACATAGTTGTTAGAGAAATAAAACATTTTGAGTACCTCTCAGCCAAACCTTTGATTTTAAAACATGAGAGCTCAGCAAAAGCCTCATAATTTTGTTATACACAAGAGGAAAACCAACCATGAATCAAAACGAGTGTTTCTTTGCCAGCAGTGCAATGGAGTATATCAGTTGTTTTTATTTAGAAAATCACCAGTAAGAAAGCAGCTTTTCCTGCTAGAGGAAAATTTTCTTTTCATGCTAAACAGAGAAAATGATACAAATAACAGCTGCACTAACTCTGACTAAAAACTGCATAGTCATAACAAAATAAAAAAATAAAATTAAAACCCCCACCAACACAACACCTCTCACCCCACAAAAAAAAGCCAAAAAACAAACAAACAAGAAAAAACAAACAAAAATACCCAACAAACCAAACCAAAACAAAACAAAAAAAAAAATCAAACAAAAAAAACAACAAACAAACAAAAAAAACCCCAAACCCATCAAAAACAAACCAAACAAACCCAAAATTTCCAGAAAGAATAATAAAGAAATTATATTTCCTGACCTCTGCTCCCCAGGCTCGGAAACCCTTTTCCAGCCTCAACGTATTTAGAGCATATGTTCCAAAGTCATCAATTTCCTCTTTTTGTCCAGCTTCCATGATTGCAGTGTAAAGAGGTACAGAATCTTCTTTTCTATGGTAGAGCTCCCAGCCCAATTCACCTGTTACACAAAAAAGATTAATATTTTTATCAGCTCAGTTAAATGATCCTAATAAATATACACCTGTCCTTGGTCAAAAGTAAGGATCAATGCAGTTAGTGTTAATTCACACTCTAGGGTCAGTTCTATCATATAGCAAGTCTAATTCCCAGCAAGAACTACCAGGATTTGTGCCCTACATCTTAAGCAGTGGTACTATTATTCAAATTTGAACTGTTAATTCAAAACTGTGGGTAAAAAAACTATCAAAATAACTGATGAGGAAAGGTCATGTAACAAAGTCACAAGGATAAATCAAGGACATTATGAACTGGTGATGACTTGGCAAGTGAACAGCAAATGTAACTGAGTGTAAATAAGAATGAGTGTATTTAGCATATTTAGCACAACAGAAAGAGAATATGAATTGCAAGGACTTCAGCTGCTTCAGAGTGCTCTCAATTCGGTCTATTACACTCAAAACTGATGTAAAAAGGAAAAAAAAAGTAACTGGGAAAGCCAAATACTAAGCACTACAGCATTACATTTTCAAGGCACATTACAAACACTAATATACGGTAATCCAAAACCAATTCTTGACGTTGGTTTTGCAGCAAATACCAAAGAGGTTATCAGAACTGGCCTTTTGTTCTGCAAAATAAATATTTACACTATAGGGTATTTCTAGAGGAAAAGGTCTTGGAAAACTCAGCACAGACCCTGACCATATCACATTTGAAAATCAGTGTGATGCCTCCCACAATTACATGTAAGATGCAGCAAACCCACTTCTCATTAATACATCATGAGACTTACTTTTCAACATAATTTTACTGACATTTATTATTTAATTAATTGTCTCATTCCTTAAGTGTATGTGTTTTCCACTGCTTACCTGTGTAAGATATCCTAATGGCAGTAACAGCAATATTGGAAAGTTTCAGATGTCTGCACTGGAGAAACTTAAATGAAGCATCACTTAGGTCTTCATTTGTTAACTTCTGGAGGACCTGTCGTGCATACGGACCTGCTACACTAAGTACTCCCATCTCATCTGTCATGTTTTCTATTTCAACCTTGTATCCACCTCTTGTTATTTTGTCTTCTATCCATCTGCATATAAAACATAACACCAATGTTACACTTCCTGTGAAAAATCCTGCGCTTTAGAAGATTTTACTAGGTGGTTTTTTTTGTTAGTGTTCATTTCCCCAGCAGCTCCCAGTCCCCCACTCTCAAAACCAACAAAACTATGTGCTACATTAGATAGACAAATCCGTTGTTGATTTCTGGTGAGACACATATAGGAACACAGGCATCTGAGATACAGCCAGGAAAGAACAGCATTTAAATGGGTAGAACATTATTTTTAAGGTAAGAGAAAGAAGTGATCTCCTACAATGACAACAGGTTTGGGCTTGGATCCAGAATGTGTTAATAAAATGTTAACATACAGGAAGAGTAAGGAATAAACACTATGAACGTAAGAAATCTCAAAATAAATTTCTGTGACAACAGAAACGTGTAAGCAGGTTTGTTGCTTCCTGAATACAGCATTCAAAGTATTGGCAGGAAATTCAGTTAGGATTTAATAAAAAACAACAGCTGCAAATTATCTTTCAGGAAGCTCAGAAAATAAATAAAATGGGTATATTTAAAAATCTTACAGAGTACTATATTTTTAAGCAGTATTGTAAGATCTCAGGCCTAGATAAGTACCAAACAGGACTGCAGAAAATCTGTAGAATTAAATACATTAGATTTGGCTCTGCTGTTTGGTTTCTGAGTGTGCCAGTGCTCCTACCAATTCCTGTGGGGCTGTTATGAAACACTACATTATTCTTTGCCTGTTAGGGTAGTGAATTTCAATCTTTAATGTGTTGATTCATTTTGATTAACTGACTTGCCAGCAATCTCCAGTAAGAAGAGCACTAGAAACGTCAATTCTGATGCTCATCTATGAGAAGTAATTTAGTGAAGTCATCCTGCAACTCTTTTCTTTTCTTTTCTTTTCTTTTCTTGTGAAAAGAGCTCAAAGCAGAAGACTCTACAACAGCGTCAAGAAGACTGCACTGCCTATCTGTTTGGGCCAGGTCAGTGCCTCTGGGGTCATCTCTGTTAAGAGCCAATTTTCTTTTTTGCGTAAGAGAACACACTAGAAAGGAACAGCCGTGCTGTGTTACATCATGCAATGCCAAAGACAAACAGGTTCAACAACAAAACAAGAACTACCTCCAGTAAAGTATATTACATAACTGTTAGCAAGTTCTCCATCTTTCTACATCAGCAACAATCCAATACCCAAGTGCTTATACTTCCGAATTCAAGTCAACCAAGTTTCTAAGAAACTAAAATCAATAAATAAGTAGAATTCTTGTGAACTTTGTGAAAAAATTGTTGAGTAAAAATTGAGAATTTGGAACTTAGTAAAAATTTTTCTGTACTAATGTGACTGTATAGCACTATGTACTTACTGCATAAAAAATACACTAACCTCAGATCATGGAGTTCTGATCCTGACCCAGTCACAAGCATGAATTCTCCAGGATACAGCTGAGAGACGGTTAGCTCAGCATAAACTTTGCCCCTTGGTGTTAACATATGGCTTATATTTGTGGAACCCACCTACAGAGTAAAATTTGTGATCATTAAGAATGCAAAATAAAACTTTTGAATTTTTAACATCATTAAACATACAGTTATTTGTCTTCATTTGAAAAAACAATTTTTTAATGTTTGCTCTGCTATGCCATAATAGGAGTGGAGAGATATACAGCTGGCCAATCTCAAGATTTAAAGCAGTAACTTCAATTTTTCCTTTATAGAAAAAATGGAAATTTTACAAATAAGTTAAATCAAGACCTTTATAAATATTTTCTAATTATGCATTACACAAGACATTCTTAAGCTACATATGTTTTCTTCTAAATAAAAAATTCTCCATGTAATTAACATGAATATTCTTTTTCAGTCCTGTGAATAAGGTTTTAGATCCCAAGAGAATAACATATGCTTTTCCCCTTACTATAAAGAGAGAAATATTGAGCTGGCTTATGCTTTTGTGGCCCTGATTTATGAATGCTTTTCTATTTTTTGTACTTGCTGACTATGAATCTATATGTCTGCACATTTGAATCAGATTCCGTATAGAAACTCAATCCCTTAGAGACACAATTTCAAGTAACAGTTACTTAGTGACCATAAAACACATACATGTTCACACACATATCATCCATAGAAACAGAAATGTGAATGTGCCATAGCTGTTGTGCTGGCCTGGTTCCAGAGGCAGAATTTAACCTTTCTGCTTTAATCATTCTGCTTTCACCAAAACTTGTCAATAACCCAGTCAACTGTCAGATTCCATACAATGAACCAAGCAAGGAAAAATATATTTCAGATATTAAGAGTATTTTTCAGGCCTTATTATATCAATTAATTCTGCCATAGTTATTGGCATATTACAGGCATACAGTTGAATTTTCAGGACCTGATGCTGGTCACTCTTAATCCATTTGCAATACAAATATATCTCTGGTAACTCCACTGGATTATTTTATGATGGTGACAAACATGAATGGGGCTAAAAATCAGGCAGCTTAAATAACAACAGCTCTGAATGTTGCATTTTGAAGTGGACTCATAAACAGTACCTTGTGCTTTGCCACCTAACTTTCCCTTAGAATCACTGATTAAACTCTGTATAAAGCACTTGGTTTGTTCTCATCATTTCCTGTTTAATCTTGATTTCCCTTTACCACATATTCACATATTCAGCAAGTACTATCCATGCTCACTGATGACTCAGTTACTCTGCCTCTACCCCAAACTAGACCGAAGAAAAACTTTCAATTCAAATTGTTATCACAAAGTTAATACAGTTAAAAAATATGACTAGATGGAAATTCAAGTTATTTTTTCTCCTAAGATATCAATCTTATGCCTTCCCACTGAGTTGACTTTAACCTTCCAGAAGAGCTTATCCATCTTCAAAACTTCTCTGCATACTTGCTGTTTCCCTGTATTTTCTCCCTTCGGTGTCTGAAGCAACGAAAACTGACACCTACTGCAAATACTTAATGAAATTCTGTGCTGAAATGACCAACTCAAGTCATCCTGCAATGTCAGGGTCACTTCAGAAAGGAGCAATCTGCTTGGTGAAGGTGTATCTCTAAAGTGAAAGACACTACATGAGAGTGTTTGACAAAGCAGGAAATAAAAAGGACTCAGGACCAAAACCTGCAGACCAAGAATATAAAATCTGGGGTAGTTTGTCACAGTATGCCATTTTTGAGCAAAGCATCATACGGTGAGGATCTATGAACAGCCACACTTGAGAAGAAACGATACATGTGAGGTGAAGTGGAATCTCCTGAGTCTTGGCAACCCTGCCTGCACCAGGCAGCCAGCTGTGAAGCAGAGTCAGTATGAGTAGAGGAAAACAATGGGTTTCATTTGAAAAAAAAAAAAAAAGACAAAGCTTGTCCCTTGGGAAGTCATTCAACTGTGGTCAGGCAAGATCCCCTTCCACTGTGCTGCTCTGCTGCTCAAGCTACCACCATAAAGCACAATTTTAGGCAGGCAGCTGCCAAGCTATTCTACTGTAAAAAAATTCCAGGCAGGATTCACTTCCATTTTTTAGAAAAAGATTTGAAACAGAGGAGGCTGTCTGAGAACATAAGCCTGAGGACATAAGGAAATATTTTTTTACTATGAAGTAAAACATAGGAGTAAAACCATGAAGGCTAAACATAGGAGCCAGTTGCCCAGTTAACTCAAAAGCCACCTGAACATACCCCTAGGCAATGAGCTCCAGGTGATGCTTGTCCAACAGGGGGTTGGACAAGATGATATTCAGAGGTCCCTTCCAACCTCATCCATTCTGATTCAATGATCTCTGCCAAAAGGTACTTCTGTGTGGGGCTAGTCTAGCATAAACTCCATTTGTGTGCTTTTAACTGAGAGCAATACATCTGACACAGAGACTTCTCCAAAGGACTGTGTATTTGGTATCCAAGAAATATTATTATAATATTATGGTTCATTTCCATATCTGAAACAGAGCTTGCCTAAGTTGCACATTACAACATTTACCACTGCCCCATTTACCTTCGGAACAACATTTGCAAATAGATGATCAAGCAGTTTAACAGAATCTGTGCCTTTTACTTTAAATTTGCCAAATGGTGACAGGTCAATCACACCAACTTTTTCCATAACCTGTTTGTACTCACGACCCACAGGGTCAAACCAATTTGTGCGCCGAAAACTGGGTCTGAAACAGAGCATTTAGACACATAAAACACAATTTAGAAATTTTGTGCTCTTTGCAGCAAAATGTAGTCTTCAGTTTTTTCAGTTTAATAATCATCCAAAAAAGATAGACTTTCCTAGTTGTAGGTACCTTACCCAATATTTTCCTTAGTCTAACACAGCTTAATAATTAAAATCCTTTAACGACACAGAAAGATATGGCTTGATATTATATCAACCACTTTGTATAATAAACTGTGGACTGTTCAAATGTTAGAAAAAGTATTGGTCTGTCATGACTATATTTACAGCATACTTTGTTGATGAATCATTTATTTAAGTTTGAGGCGTCAAAGGCTTTATTTCTGAACAGCAAAGTGTGTGTCTTTATTCCTTTATGAGCCTCATTTAGATTAGACTCCAACATCCCCAAAGAAAATATTTATTTGCTGGAGACTTCCCGATGCAGGCATGTAACTAGGTAAGCAGGCATAGAGAAGTGGGGAAAAAAGCAAAGAAGATTTGGCTTCTCCTCTCCAGACACTTACACAGAGAGGAATGAGATTTTTCATTAAAATACTATACTGTGCTGCTGATCAAATACTAAGGCATGGAGAAAAACACACATTGATAATGAACAAGTTGTTTTCCGAGCTCTTCCTTGAGCTAAGTTGCTTTCTGGTATCTCAAACCTAGAACAGATACAAGATAGCTTAATGTGTGTTTTGAAATATCTACATTTTCAGAATAAAATGTACTCTAACTATGGAAAAAGCAAGAATGGAAGATCAGTCTAATAGATATCTGTTGCTGAAATGAATGATAAGTGCATGCTTCTCATTAAATTTAAATTGACTGGCTCTTGCTATCATGACAATTTTTTAGGGGAAGAAAAAAAAAATTAATACTCCATTTACTTGTATCCAGTCTCATCTCCAGGTTTGTAGAACCAATGAGGTTGCTCCCATCCTGCATGGAATCCCATTGAACATTTTGACTTTAGCAAATCATACAGCCCACTGGTTCTCTCCGTTGGTCTCCCAGCAAATCTTTCTTCTTTAGGGTAACCAACTAGAGGGAGGAAAAAAACCCTCAAAAATCACCAAAAACTGTGGCATGCTAAGGTCATGGTCCAAGATAGAAAACACATCTATAAACAGAGAAATCTAGATATAGGCTGGAATCCATCTTCAGGACATAAATTTATTTTAAAAAATATCTTCTTACCAATGTTATTAAAGCCATAAGATTCTCTTGCTTTGGCTGCTGTGTATTCTGTAGTGGTCCACTTTCCATAGCGGTTTGGATCTACTTCTATCAGGTCAAATGGAGGTTCCCCCTCAAGGATCCAGTCACTGAGGTACTTTCCCATGCCACCAGCATGTATAATGCCATACCTTAAAAACAGGAAAAAAAGTCCTGCAGTGCCAAGTATTTTACATTTTGCTTTTTAAAATCAGTACTAACATATACTACTAACATAATCCCCAAAGTATTTTGAATTTTTCCCCTCTTTTTTTTTTAATTTGTTCTGTTTTATTCTCTTTTCAGAAATTAAATTCTATATTAACGGATATTTCTACTGCTTCACTATCAGCAGCAGAATGTCATTGGTAATGTACAGTAGTTGCAGTTTATTGACAAATAATCATTAACATCAAATTATTTAAATTTTTTAATACTTTTTAATACCACCATGTCTTAAAAAAAAATGCCAAAATATCCTTCCATCTAGAATATGTAACAATTAATTCTTAGTTGTTTGCGAAATGCTCCCATTAGCACAACAGAAAAATCCTTGAATAAACAGTAAGTCTGTTCCAAATCAAGTTTAGATTAACATGCAGCAATTAAACCATAGACGCTTATGCAGAATAATGAAGCTAAAACCAACTTAAATTGCTGGTCATCAACTTTGCAATCTGAATTCTATGTCTTCAGCTAAATAGGCAAGGACTTCACTAAGAAGAAAAAAAATAAGTAGTCATTTCTATATGTATATGCACAAGAAGAATGAATCCATAATAGCAATGATATGAATTTGATATCTCTTATCTGTTGTTTACTTATTTAACTAAATAAAATAGAAGCATCAAAAAACTGAGTACATTAAATAATTTTGCCAACTACAGTCAGTACAGTGCAGTTCAGCACAAATCTTCAGACTCAGCAGAAACATCTATTACTGCAGTGGATGCAGCAAGGATGAGTGCTTGTAAACTGCCACTACAGAAGAGTTAGCTGTTGCTGGTGCTAATTCAATTAAGCAACTCTTAGTTATTCATGGGTACAAGCTTTGGTACCATGAAGGCGTACGATGCCTTCAAGTACAGCTCCAGATGAAATCTCAGGCAGGTTGAAGTCTGCCTGCACCACTGACTGCAGCCAATGGCAAAGGAGAGCGGCAAAGAGATTGTGAGTGGTGACAGACCAAACACGATGAAGACTTTTAGCTTCAGCTAAAGACTGCTGAGCTGATGGCAGGGTAAGCCCAGGAGCGAGGCAATGCAGACGAGGTACAGGTACAGGTACAGGTACAGCCCTGCAACTGGACTGAGAGGTCTCTGCATTTTGCAGCACTGACTGCGCAACCCCTTGATTTTGGTGCTCTTAGTTGGGCCTACATTATCAGAGATTTTACATTACACAGAGTGCCCAAATCCCTCTTTATCTCAGATAAAAGGGAGCTGATTGTGTAAATACAACCACCACAATTCTGCTGCATAAGAATGAAATATGTATTTCAGGGATAGGATATTATAAGTAGCTATGAAGAGTGGTACAGTGTAGGAATCTCAGCTTTCTTATGATTCAGACTAAATGATTCAGACTAAAATTTCCTTCATGAACATGAGCTATTTTTCTCCAGTTTTTCTTCTCTCCTTCCAATCCCTGACAGATTAACTCGCCATTGTACCTGTAACATTCTTGTGTCTTATGAGGTGTTGTGTCTCACCCACTTTCAAGTCGTTCCATTCCTATTCCTAGGAAATCTAAGTCTCTGCACACTGTGGTACCTTTTCTAGTGTCTTTGTCCCAGGTTATGGAATGGTTTCACTGCTTTGAATTAAATTTTTCAGAATAAAATCCTTAAACTACTCTTGCTAATATTTTCCAAACTTTAAGTAACTAAAAATGGGAAGCATTGAGCAACCTTAATAATAAATAGTGCTACAAGCTCTGCTAACTAAACTTCTTTGCATGTTAAAATGCAAGCTGCTAATTTTAGATAATAAAAATCCTCTAATCTAACAGCACTAAGTCCTCTGTCACAATGTCCCTGCTAGCTGACTGCAAGATAAGGATTTGCTAATGCACACAAAAAATTACAACACTGGTAGAAACACTGCAGTGACCCAGAAGCATAGAACAGAGAGTCAAAAGTCCCTGAAAAGCAGACAAAGTAATCCAATGACAGCCACATTACTGCAACCTGTGTCTAAACATTGTGAGATTAATCAAACTCCTGAAATAAATTGTTTAACAAAAATTAAACATGTAACACTAGTCTTCAATTTTTTACATATGGAATTTGATTCTGCTCCCATTGACATCACCAAAGAAAAACATGCTCCAAAGTCTGGCCACAGAGTAATGAACTTAAACAGTCGTTTTGGTGAACAAGGTCTAGGCAAACTGCTTTTGTAACTATAAGTTCTGCAAATGTTACTGAAAGATAACATTATTTTTTTTTAAATCCAAGCAGCAAAGGTGAATACCTTTCACAATGAATCATTGCAAAATTACCAAGCTCTTATTTTGAGGGCCTCAGAAAGCATGTTAGTGATACTGCCTTATCTTACGATCGGAAGGTTTGTTTGGTTTGGAATGAAAGAAAACTGGAAAAAGCTGAGCTGGATTTTGAACAGCAAATTAGGCAATTGGAAAAACAATGTAAACAGAATATGTTCAATAACATCTGCTTGGATTTGTATTTGGTTCATTCTATCCATCTTGAATCAATGGTCAAGCTAAGACAACTAAAGACATGTTGGTGTTTTAACACTGGCTCCAGTGCAGCCATAATAAATAAGATGTAAATCACATTCAAGAAAAACACCATAACAGGTGGGAGAATGACACCAGTAAACCATATATTTCTTTTGCTGTACTGCTCTCTTTATTTGATTTCCTCCAATACCTGGCAATTTAATTTTTCAGCTCCACTTTCAACAGTCAGAAACACTGGATCTGTATCCCTAGAGCAGTCAGACACACGCTATACTGGAATGCCCTCTATTTAATAAGCCTTCAGTTCTTCACACAGAACTGTATATTGCACATTCATTTTTTGTCCAACTTCAGTGAAACAAGTTTTATAAACAACAAACAACTGTAAAATACAGTTGCAATACAACTGTCAGACACAGTGTCATTTTAAACCCAGTACTTTTGTGACTTCGAATTGCTGCACAGACAGTATGAAGTACTACCATTTTTTGTTGCTTCATGAAGTGTCACATGTATTGGCCTCCAGATTAAAAGGAGGAAACAAAAAATTACTGAGAGTAATGAAATAAGAGAGAAGGAAGATCTTACATTATACAGGTTGTGGATATTAAGATTATTTACAATTACAATTTAACACAAAATATGTGCAAAACAACTCCCAAGCCCATAAAAATGCACAAAGCTTGAGCTGACTACCATTTTAACAATATGACAGCCAAAAATTGTCACAAAGAACTTACTCACCCGAAACCAATAGCTACCCAGTAATTTCTGACACCCTGATGTGGTCCCACCATAGGAAGAATGTCTGGAGAATAGGTGATAGGACCTGCAATTGTGTTTACGATGTCTGCTTTTCTCAAAACAGGGACCATTTCCATGGCAGCCTCAATATGCTCCATTATTCTGTCTAAATCAGACTCAAAAAGTTCTTTTCCAAATCCTGCACAAGTAATTGACTTTTATTATATATATGTATTTACACAAGGAACACATACATTTTCAATGCAGTTATGGTATCTATATGTAAATACAGCTATCTGTACAATAGAGCTATCTAACCAATACAGCTATCTATAGATAAAAGTTTTATTAGAATAAAACATCCTACATAGGAAAGATGGCATGCATAAAAACCTAGTTACCTGCAGGACCAAGTTTGTTTGTCACTGCAATTATACTATCCTTTACACATATTTGTTTAACCCTAAGGTCATGCAAATTCAACAATGAAGTAGAAAGGAAGTGAAGACACACAGAAACTTTCTTCTGCATTAATAAGACCTACGTATTTTTCTCAATATGCCAATAACTTGAGGAGGGGAGAAAAGATACTTCCTGTATCCGCTTATGATTCCATGAAGTCGTATGAATTTCTGGGTATATTTCAGCCCTCAGTCTGGACTCTAAGCATGGCTGAACATCATTATGTAGAGGCACTTGATGCTACTGGAGACAGTAAGTTCTGGAAGCTGTGATAGGGCTATCCAAAACTAAACCATGTTAACTGCCCTTCCTTGGGAAATACAGTGTTTTTTAAAACAGCAATAGTAATGACTTCATATAACTTTCTGTCTGGAAGTGAATGGAAAGCTGGAGCCTAGATATAACACAATGATTTATAATGGTTTTTAGTAAGCAGCTGTATGACATAGGATATTTTTGTATTCTATACATAACTACAGCTCTCTTGCATTTATATCCAAACACAGCATTTTGTCTAAGACATTCCTTTGCTATTCCTGTTTGACAATCACATTATCTCTGTGGTATCAATAAATATCCAGGGCCCCTGTCAGCATGCTAGAGAGAACTGTAACTTAGAAAAATTCTTATTCAGGCAAAAAAAGCTGTGTAGCGCAGATTTGGTGGCTGCCTCTAATTGAAACACACAAGCACCCCTTCAGGAAGTAGGGTAAGACTACATTGTAGTAGGTTTTTCTTACATTACATTTGTATTTCTGCTATCTTTTATCGTTAGAGTTAGAACTATTCTCTGAAAAAAAGTTTTTGCATTACAATCATGCATTGCAAATATTTTGTACTTTCTGTCACATAAGGCAGCATGACAGCCTGGGATTTATACACATTAAAATTTGTGCTAGTGCTTATTATGTTTAAAGATTTAATGTTCTTAATCACCTGGTGGGACTCCATTTGTTACCCATGACTCCTGCAGCTTCATTTTCTCCTCACTTTCGTATGGACCAAATAAAAGACCATCCCTTTCTTGCCTTAGATAATATGATCCTTCTAAATCACGAATCACAGGCAATTCTGTTTTTAGGGCTTTCACTTCAGGGATAGTTGATGTTACAACATACTGATGATGAACAGGTATTAGAGGGTGCTGCAGGCCGATCATCTTGCCTATGTCACGGGCCCAGAAGCCTACAGAAGAAAAAAACCCAAAACCAAAATAGAAATATTCAAACATTCATTTCAGTGAATGGAAAATGACAGTAAAATATTTGCAGTACACACTGTGCTTTAATGTGTGACAGGTTTTATTCCCCCATACTTCTAATTTTCACTTTATTTTTCGTATTGTATAGCATATTTTTCCCTCCATAATTCCATGTCCTTTTTTCCTAATTATACTACTATATATTATTATAGTATGCACATATTAAAATATAACTAGTAAATTATAAATTAGACTTATAAAAGTTCAGAAGAGAATTTAATTAACAGTTCTAGAAACCCCATGGCTTATTTCAGTAAAGTAGGTCTGCAGTGTACTCCTAGCAAAGTCAGAGACATTTAAAATCCAGAATTAATTAACTCACATCAGAAGTGTCAACCAAGCCTCTTGCTATCAACCAAATGAGCTTGTAAGATTTACCAATACACTAGTTAAGTCCTAACATCCCAACAGACTAAGGCAGTAATTTTCAGGCAGCAGACCTCAGGAATTGGAGTTTCTCTCCTCTTTCACATACATCATGTGACTCACATTAATTATGTTTCTCACACAGCAATCAATTCATAATGATCCTTGCATTGGTGAATAGTCAAATGTGCTCTCCCACAGTCGTCAAATTAGAAGTTCTGATACAGACTCTGACCAGAAAATGCAAGCAACCATTCCCCTGCCTCTGAAGCTGGCTCAAAATCCTTTACGCATACAGTTAGAGAGAAGTAGAGAAGACCACATTCTCCTGTGTTAAGCCTAAGTTGGTAAGGCACACTCACCTCAAGGTAGTGAGGTCCCTGTGTCAGAATGAAGGAGTGGAAACCACTTAACTGCCAGACTCTCGTTTGGGCTCTGCATAATGGCTCTCACATCTGCTGTGAGGCTGGAACAGAACAGACTTGGGAACCAGACAGGTACAACTGACTGGAATGGCAGCTGCCCTAAGCTGCTTTGAATATCCCTCAGCTGCACTCTCCTGACTTTTATGTCAAGGACCAGAGGTCTCAAGAGTGGGAATGAAAGGGGAAAATCCAATGAATCTCAGGGGGGTTTGGGAGTGAAGGTTGAAGGAAGACAAAATGAAAGACAAGGAAGAAGTAGCAGGCCCTTCCAAATAAAAGGCTATGTGCCATACAGCACCAAGTAAAAGAAGGCAAGTCAGCCTGGTTCCTGTGGCTGGCTCCGAACTGCTTAAGACAAAATACCTCCAGCAAGATTTTCTACCTAATACAGCTGTCCCTTCTCCTGGGACATACACTTCATGCTGCCCAGCTTAATCTGCAACTTTTCTTCCTTTTTGCTGTTTACTTGTCTTAACCAAATTCTCCTACCTCTCTCTTCAATTTTGTACTCTCCAAGAGCTGGTCAAAATTTCTCAGCACATCAAAAGGCATAAATGAGCTTGACTACCTTCACCTGGGACATCCACCCATACCCATGGGCACAGGAGTCCCATTCCGGTCAGCTCAGGTCCTTCAGAACCTGTCTGAGCTGGTTTGATTGTGTGCCTGTTTACAACTCTGTCACAACCACGTCTGTGACTGGCCATGGAACACATTGATCCAGACCCTGATCCGTGGACTACTTCTCAGCTTGACCTCAGCTCAGTCTCAACTCTACAGTCCTGCTTATTGATTGGCGGGCATCATTTGACCTCGGTTACCTTCACCAGGCCTGTTCCTGACCTGGAACATTCCTGGCTTGGCCTCAGCCTGGCTTCATCACTGTGGATCTGACTGTGCCTCATCTCCACAAGTCCATGTGGAGGCCTGGACCGCGGCCTGACCCCAGCTGCAGTCCTGGGCCTCCCCTGCTCCGTCCCCTGTGCCCTGCTGGACAGAACCCTTGCTGGCTCGGCCAGCCTTGTTACCTTGCTTGGCTCCCTGTCCTGTGGGAGCAGCTGGCTCATGCTGCTTGCTGACATTAACCGGGAATACATCCTCTCACCTCCGGCATGGCTTGAAGCCAGGACAATTAGGAAAGCTGAATTGGGCCGTGCTGGCCTTGTGCCATTCCCCCATGCCAGGATGGCTGTTGGTCTCTTATTTAATATTATGAACCAGCCACAGGGCCTAACACCCACAGTTTTAAAAAACTGTGAATTTTCCAAGGAAAACATTTTTTGTGGTGATTTACTTAACAATTACTGACAGCCAGCTAAGACAAAGCAGCAGAGGAAATCCAGCACCACCTTCAAGAGATCTGCTCAGTTAAAAGCCCTTGCCCAGTAAATGCTAGAAACTAGCACCTGTTGCAGCTGTCATATGTAAGGCTTTTGCTTCTATATGGCATCTTTGCATTTGGAGGAGACTCATTGCCAGAACACTTGTTATGTCAATTAAATTGTTTGAAGGATGACTGTGCCATAATCATATAGATTGAGTGATCCAAAATATCCTTTAAAGCTAATGAAACATTACTTATGTTCTCCTGTACAGAAGACAATGAAAAATATTGAATAAATCTGCATTTCTAGCACACATGTAATTGTTTTCTTCATTACACAGGACACATGCAAATGTGGATTTAAGTGGCAGCTAACAATCTTTAGGGAACTTCTTTTGATTTGGGCATTTCCATGTCACCCACAAATAAAACTATTTTAAGGTAAGGTGAGCTAATGATCCACAGAGGACAGAAAAAGTTAAAGCACCAGAAAATCGTCTTTGAAACGACTTTGTTTCTTTCTTAATAAATATTTCTTAATAATAAGACATTTCTTAGCAATTAGATTTTGAGGATAACATTACACACAGAGCTAATTTTAAAGTGTTTTAAAGTAAGAGACAAATAGTTTAGGTTTGTTTAAAATAAAATTTACAGTACTGTATTTCTAAAAAAGTCCCACTTATGATAAGTACTTTTTTAATTGCTTAAAATAACAAAAGGTGACATTTACTAAAAGAAAAATACTGTGTTTCTTTGTTTAAGGTTTTTGAACAAAAACAAAAATGGCAAAAAGAAGAATATATTCTCTGAAACAAAATTCTAATTGGAAGCAGATGTCAAGTCACATCACACATAGTAGAGATAAATTACAGCATACATTATATCTCTAGGACATTTGTGAAGATTAAATTGTAGACACTGCAACTGCAAACATCTGATGCTGAAATATTTAGTGGTAGTATTACTTAACATATCTGCTGAAGTATGTCATCTGACCATTTCTTCGTTTTGAAAAAGACAACCTTCTATGACTATATATAAATGCTTGTATATATAGTGAGTACATGTCTGAAAATACATGCTTATATACACACACCCACACTGTATATACAGATAAAATTCACTATTTTTGGAGACTTTAATCAAACATTCCATTATAAATAGGCTGCAAATAACTTCAGCAGGCTCAGTATAGTTGCTTCATGTCAGGGATTATTTATTAGGCATCTGCTTTCCTCTAAAATGGAAATCTCACATAAGGAACAGCTAAAGATTGGTTGGAACTAGTTTGTTCCAGTTCTGCAGCAGATGTCAGTTGCAGGGTAAGGCAGGGAGGGGGAGAGGGAATGTAAAGAGCCTTCTGATGTATTTTTCTCTGCAACATGAGCCTAAAATTATACAAGTCATGATCTGTAGTGGAATGAGGCAAAGCTGAGAAAAAGAACTAATGTTATCTGAGAAAACATTTATAAGAGATATGTGTTATACAGTATTGATTTTACATCATTAGCCAGAATGTTAAGCAATATGTGCTTCAAATATTCATTTTGGCTGAACAGTTAACTACACAGGAGAATTAAGTAAATATATTGTTGATTTAAAAACTTATTAAATAATAAAAAAGACTTATGAAAATCTCACAAGAGTGCATTCTGATATTTGCAAATAAGGTCTGAAAAGCATTTACCAGAAAATTCTGCCTAATACCAACTTGATATATTAGCCAAAGAAAGATAACTATTAAAATGTAAGAAAATTACTACATCTGTGATACTTCATCAATATGATGCAGAGCAAATAGGTGGGAATAATGAGTGTCTGGAAGTCTGCGGCCTAAATAAGTATGATTGCCAAGAGACCTGCCTTTCCCTTTCATAATCTAAGATCCATTCCAGACCAATATATCCACACTGTATAACAACAGACATAAGGATCCTATTTGTAAGAGAGCTTATGATTTTGTAACTGAATGCTATTCCATAGTTCATGCCTGAAAGATATGACCTGTCAACCCAAAGCCAATCAACTACAGACACATCTCATTTTCCAAGTGCTTGACTTTGTGATCTGCATAATTTTTTTTTAATTTGGTTTCCCTGGTTGTGTGGTTGATTGCCTTCTAAAAAGCATACTAAACTCTTCTAGTCCTTTTCTTTCCAAAATCCATTATGTGGCACTCACGAGCAAGCTCAGAGCCTCAGAATCTTGTTATTTTAGTGAGGCATATAACAATAGCAGGTGATTACCTATGTGTGGAAGGCATATATAAGAAAGTGCACTTTTCCATGGGTTTTCCAATAGGTCATCACCAAAAGCACAGAATGATTTAACACAAGACAGGGTTGTCTATATCCCAGAATCTGAAAGAAAGACCTCTAAAGCATATCCCCTGAGAGTCCAGCTGTTTGATCCCACTCTCTCTTAATTTCTCTCTTTTTTTTTTTTCTGATATCTCAAATTCTACTTTTACTCCAGTCCTTACATCCTTCTTCAGCTATTTTGTCATCGTGTGCTAGTCAGTCTCCCTCGTTTGTCAAGTTCTGTCCCAGTAGCCTTCTCTTCCTTCCAATCCACTCTCATCTATCCTTTCCATTACATATTACACCAGACTTTCATGCTTAAACAGGTCAGTTTTCCACTCAGTTTCACTCCTTGAGTATCCTTACTAATCATTTCATCTGGAAGGCTCCTAGCTTAATGAAACAAATCAGATAACTTCTCACTATCTCTCTGGTGTCATCCCTACTGCTGCCATTCACTTCCACTTTGAGCTTCCT
The DNA here is from genome assembly GCF_017590135.1 of Pyrgilauda ruficollis. NCBI lineage: Eukaryota > Metazoa > Chordata > Aves > Passeriformes > Passeridae > Pyrgilauda > Pyrgilauda ruficollis. Next base: position 306,771 of record NW_024523822.1, read on the forward strand.
TATTTAGTAAGTCCTGTATCATCTAACTGTTCCACTTGCTGTCAGTGCTCCTAAACACTTCCAGAAATCTTTCCAAGGCATTTTGCTCTCCCAACCTACTCCCCTTCCAGTCCAACTCCTTCATAATTCCAATTGTCACCTACAGTATTTTACCCACCAACAAGAGGAGTCCCTGTCTCGCTTAACTTCTTCATTTTATCTGCCTTGCACTAGAAATAGATGCTTTTTTTTTTTTTTTTTCTGTTCGACCACAAATATACAGAAAGGAATTATAAAGGTGTATTCTTGCTCTCAGTTCACCAGTCCCATCTGAGTAAGAAAGTCAGCTTGGTATATCACAGCGTCTGACTGAAACCTGGTGATTCAATGAGAGGTATGCAGGATTAATGCCCTAAAAATGCAGATGTGATCCAGTTTGAGGCAGAGTCAGCAAAACTTTAATCTATATGGTAAATATTCAACATGTTTTGAAACAACAGAAAACAGAAAATCTTCTACTAGGAAGCAGAAAGCATGCTTCACATAAGACCTTTCACCAATAATATATTTTTGTACACTTGTATAAAGCAGCATAATAATAAGTGAATAAATTTAGATTGAATACAGGTTTTTAGACTTATTAAGTTGCTTAGGAAAACAAACTCAAATCTAAAGGACACTTGCCCAGAAGTTCTTTGAGCAGAAACATCAGTTTGGCCTCTTTAACACAACGAAGAATAACATTAGTATATGTAAATACAAGCTCCCTTGAGTTAGGCAATTTTTATGACATACAAAAAATGCACTGTTAAGCCAAGCACAAGTTTAAAATGTGACTCAAAGGACAACAAAAAAATCTTCTGTTTCAAGGATATGTGGATAGAGTTAAATCTTGGAGAAAGATAATAGTGAAACAGGCAAGGTCAAATTCTCAGTGTCTTCAAAGAAACAGTGAAGATATTTCTATTTCATATGTACATTCCATCTCTCTTCCTAGGTATGCTTCATTAAGTTTTAAAGACAGTTTACCTATTGGACACTGGAACAGGCTCCCCAGGGATGTGGTCACAGCACCAGCCTGTCACAGTTCAAGAAGTGTTTGAACAATGCTCTCAGGAACATGGTGTGGCTCAGGGATGTTGCTATGCAGGGTCAGGAGTTGGAGTCCATGATCCTTCTGGGTCTTTTCCAGCTCAGGATATACTATGATTCTGTGACTCTAGACCTCAACTCTCTCCCACACAACTTACTGTAGACCAGTAAAGGTTTATTTTGCCACTAAAATCTAACAGGGCAGTCTGATTACTAACTGCTGGAGACAAATCAGGGCAAATATTTTTAATGTCTATTCAAGGGCAACTAATATAAGAGCTAAATTTTCACCATACTGTGAAGAAATATGTGCAAACCACACCAAGTGAAGGTTCAAAACCATATATATTCCTTATACATGTAGCCTACACAATTCAGTACAGGTACTTTGTGTTAGCTAGTATGTAAATCTGAAAAGGACTCAAATGCTTATATTAAATCCTACCTGCAGTATTCACAATTCTCTTTGCTTGGATTATTCCAAGTGGAGTCTCAACTTCCCACGTCCCATCTGATCGGGAGTTCAGATTAGTCACTTGCACAGGATAATTTAATTGAGCACCATATTTTCTGGCTCCTGCAGCCAAGGCCATAGTTAGGGAATAAGGATCAATATGACCATCTCCAGGGTTATACAGGCCAGCTAAAACCTAAATGGAGGTAAAATCCCCCAAATGAAAGAAAGTACAATTTATCAAAATTAGATAGATTTTTAAAAAACTACTTTCTTACTTGAATACAGTAAACTTTAGGAAGTCAAAGAAATTTTCAAAATATATAATAATTTTACCCAACCTAACAATGGCCTATGACAGTCAAATTCCTCAAATCTCCCATGCAATCAAAGGCTTTAATAGTATAATATTATAGACACTGTAATTAATAAAATTTAACATACAGTAGGCATAAAATTCACAAATTCTGATTTTAGGCTATGATACATCTTTTTTTTTCCATTGAAAAATAATAATCTGTTGCACAATTGTATAAAGAGAGGAGACCATACATGTATATTTCTGATAGACCAATATTTAATAGCAAAGGAAGTTATATTTCATAAAACTGGCTTCTTTACCTTATCCATGTTCAATAAGGGAAATAACTCTTGCACTTTCTCAGGCGTGATTAAATATTGCTCTGTTGCGTGCCAACCAGCACGAGTCATTTGGTATTTGAATTCATCCACCCTAGTAGGGGTTGAAGCAATTCTGATACTGCCAGGCTGGTGAAACCCCACAGGCTATATCAAAGAGAAACAGCAAATTAGTTAAAGAACCTTTACTGATTGCCATATATGTATTTTTCCTGTGCTAAGGGGAGTCTACAGAATTTTTCCACTAACATCATTAAGAAAAATGCAAGTAAGTTATGGACCTTTGAAGGAAGAGGCCTTAGATATAGACTCCTAGAAAAAATTTTTCAAGAAGTTATCAAATTAGCTTCCTGTATTAATGCATACTATATTCAAAACAGTTGAAAGAAGTGTTTACTGAATGCCACGATACATTCATTTTTACTAACAACTAAAAAATACCTGTTATATGCACTCACACACTTTCAAAAATAGAATCAGATACGTCTCAAAAATAAGTATGTATGATATACTTTATTTTTAAAGCTGTCATTTGCATGATTTCCTGTTGAATGTACTTAACTAAACACCTTTACAAACACAATGAAAAAACACTTGCCTTTTTTTTTTTTAAACAAACTAAACATCCTTACAGAGCTGGACACTGAATGCTTACTTTTCTTCACCTTTTCTATGTTATCTCACAGGACAATGTTAAGGCTGAATAAGTCTTTCACTGGAAATCACAATGATAATCTGATATGGCAGCTTATCTAGTTGAGTAGCAGAAAGAAGAAAAAAGCGTTTTATGACAAGTATGAAAAATATCTGTCATATATATATATATATATATATATATATATATATATGAAATTTGTAGACTAGTAAAGTACGGTCCATTCAATTTCTGCTGCTGCTGTCCAAAAGAAGCACAAGTTTAGTAAATGAAATCTGTAAGGTTGAGAGATGCCAAATGAAAAAGATAACTCCTGTGTTTTTCCACATATCATTCCTTAAGTCACTAAATAAAAACACTGAAAGGGATGTGAAGAATTTCAGCAATCTTCTCAAGTACAGGCAGCATCACATCATATGAATTTTTAAGCAGACATATTTAAGGCATGAATGTATCATAATCAATCTGTTCATTCCAGACCCCTTGTATTATTTTAGTTCTTTTATCAAGTTAAAGTTGCAGACTCTCTGTTGTGTCTTGAGATGTTTTATGAGCACCATTTTCCTAAATTGTAGAGGGATCTGGGAAACCATCCACAAAATGTAGTGACTGGGCATGAAGAAGAATGTATTTGAATGAAAAGGTATATACTCCTACTTCACACTGTTATCAACTACACTTTCTTGTAAGATTATTGCTACAATTGGTATTGGTCTGAATTAACACTTCAAAGGTTAAGGGGATTACCTGTCCTGTCTCTTCTTCCAGCTTTTCATAGAGTTTGATGCTGTAAGCATGGATTTTCTTCAGGTTTATTCCAGGATGAAAATAAGTAGTTAAACCAGCCTCAAATAAGAAATAGGAACAACATAGATTAGAAATGCAGTGTTCTTGCCTTCCTTCCAACTGTCATTTAAAAAGGAACTGCCAACATACTGTAAAGAAAAACAACACATGGATAGGGCCAACTGCTACAAAAATAAAAATAAAGTCTTTTTTGTACTTAAGCCATTTTTGTTTTCTGCACAGGTGTCTTCCCATCTGTCTTTTCTCACCAAGTCTGCCAACCCATGATAGTGTTGCAGTTGTTCTTTCCAATCTGATATCTCAATTTATATACAATATCATAGTGCATCAGATTACTGAAATGCCCAGATAATCCAGTGGAAAAGAGTGTAAAATTAATCATTTTTCAGTAAAATATTTTTCAGTTCTATCTATATTCTATTCATAAATTTGACTCTAAGTGTTTTTGGCTATTTTCATTACCTTAAAAATCTGAGTTTAAGAAGAGATCACAGAAACCTGTAGGAGGAAGATTCATCTAGTAAGGGCCCCATCAAGCACAAAGCAGGAATGCTGATTTCAGGAAGTCCCTGGGCTAAATTAATAGTCTGGAAAAAATATTCCTTGTTCATTTCTTATTATCATATTGAACCATTAGCATCACACAGGACACAGCTGAAGACTAGATATTTGCCAAAATGTGATTTTTATGTCATTTGATACATGTGCATTCACATTGTGAACACATTTATTTTAATTACCTTAGAGTAAGCCCCAGGGCTGTTTTACTTCAGAGATTTTAGCTGAAACTTGGTTTTTTCTCAAAAAATATATTCTAAGGGCCTTTTTTCAGTGTGTAGAGAATGAATACAGTGAAATATTTACATTTCCTTAGCCATGTACAATGCCTAAGAGTAATTAATTTACTTTACCTGCAAATTTTGTTATCTCCTTTTTATTTTACTGTATTCTTTTATTAATGTAAAGATTTTCTGGCCTTCTGTTATTCTTCCAAATGTAGTAATAAATACTCCAGATGTAAGGAAATTCCATTTTAGTGGTCACTATTAGTGTAGTCATTTTGAACTAAATGGGTCACAAATCACTTGCAAGTTAGCTAAAAACCCCTGTATATTCAAGAACATTTAATTGCAGGGGTTAAAGAAGTTTAAATGCACTTGACACCTTTTGGGTTGAGATAACAAGTGTTTCTGATTTCAAGAGCGCAGCTGGCAAACAACTATAACCCAATTTCACTACATAAAAATTAAGATAATAAAATAATAAAATAATTTTAATTAAACAAAAAGATTGAAGGGGTCCTTAGGAGATTTCTCTTAAATTTCATATTCCAAGAGGGTCAGCTACAAGATCAGACCACATTTCTCACGATTTTTTCCAGATTCTTTGAGAATCTTCAAAGCCAGTGGCTGCTCTACTTTCCTAGCTACATATGGAACTTTGCATTTGGCCTTGTTAAATTCCATAAAACTGTCCTTTCATCCTTGCAGCCTGCCTAGGTCCCTCAGCACGGCTGCCCTGCCCTTGAGTGCAATGACTACTCCTCACAGTTTGGTGTAAACTTCAAAAATGGATGAGCAGGTACTTCGTCACCTGCTCCATATTACTGATAAAGATATTAAGCAGGACCGGTCCCAGGACAGATTCCTGTGACATTCCACTTATTTCCAGGGTTTGGGTAGAATATTACCCATTCATATTACACTCTAAGCCCAGCCATACAAAGAGTCTTTTAACTTTCTACCTGTCCAGCCATCCAGACAGTAACATCTTCAGCTGAAGGACAGTGTGGGAGAGGGTGTCTAAAGTCTTGCTAAAATCTAGGTAAGTCACATCCACTGATCTCCTCATGTCTAAGAATCCATAATATTCCATAATAGACAGCAATCAGATTTGATCTGACATGATTTATTCTTCACAAATTTATTTTGACTGTTGCAAATCACTTGTTTTTCTCCTTTATGGACCTGGGACACACGCAGTGATTTTCTGAAGAACCGAACTAGGGTTAGCTGACCTTCAGCTCCTCTGCTCCTTTCTAAACAGTCCTTTGGCTGTTTAGAAAAAGTCATACATATGCCCTTTGACAAATCTCTGGCACCTCCACCAATTTCAATAGTATTTCAAATGTGATACATCTGCAGCCTTGTGATGAATCAGCAGCATTATTGGATGCAGCCCACCTGCTCCAACACATGAGCATGTGCCAAATTACTCAAATAATCCCTGGTTTGATCCTCATCCACTGCCTGTAGTTACCCTCCTCCTTTAACTGGAGGCCTGAGAAACCCTGTCAGAGCAAACTGAGGCAAGAAAGCACTGAGACCTTATCAGTGTAAATTGTGACTGAATTACTCACCTCATTCACTTATTTTCATTTTTTCAGCCTTTTGCTATTAATGCAGCAGTAGAAGCAGTTCTTGTTGCCTTTCATTTTCCTTACAAATCTTATATATAGTTGAGGTTTGGCTTTCTTAACATCTCCTTCAAAGGCTCAGGTAACTTTTTTAAATTGTCTGATTTGCAGCTTTTTCCTGTTTTATTGTCAGTATACTGCATTTTTCTCTGGAACTCAGTCATTAATTCACTCTGACCCCAGCTGGCTTCCCAACATATCTACATGCTTTCCTGAATTTCAGAGTGATCCATTCTTGTAGTTGAAGGAGATTTTTCTCTAGGCTTTACTCCATTTTTCTAAGAGATTTTGTTATTGTACATAAACATGATCTGGGAAAATAATTTAAAGAATGGCCACTTTGCTATGAGAATTGACACAAATATTTTAAAGCATTTTTATAAATGAAATTTTTAAATGTTGAAAAGTTAATGTATCAGTTTTGTTCTATTTCAATCAGTTTCAGATTTTATTCTAATGCCATTATTAAATTAGCTTTCTGGAGGAAAACGTTATTAACACTGTTATATACTAAACTCTCTCTTCTTGCAAGTGTGACCAAATTGTAACAAGTTATTATTTGAGTTGCACTGTGCTTTACTGTCAGCAGCAAAATCAATGGCATTTGCAAGAAAAAGTATAACGTAACATGTAATAACTCGCTCTGTTACACCTTCCATAACTGGTAATATAAAAATGTGCATATTTGTTGTGCTGTTTTAGTAGTACACAAAGTTATCTCACACCTGAGAAGTGAAAGAAAGTTTTGGCAGCAACACCAGCAGGAATATTAGCTATCTGAAACATAACCCTGAGCTCTGGCAGGATGTCTTGGATGGTGAGAGATAAAATGTGGTGTAGTGCAGCAACATCCGAGCCAGACTTTCAACAATTGCGGCTGCAATTGCGGCAATGTGCTATGTGCCATTTCACATCTTAACAGTATGTGCAATTGTCATCTGTATTTAGTATCTGTATTTAGTGTCATCTGTGTTTAGTGAGGAAAACACTGATAAATACACAGTATCTGGAACTCACTGTCACAAGGAACTCACTGTCATAGTTTTGATTTTTCTACTCATCTGAAACGGACATCACCAACCTTTTCATCTTCAGACAAAGTCCTCTAATACTGAGTTCAATGAAATGAGACAATGAAGACAACGAAAATATACCACGTAGTTATCTATTTTAACATGGCCCATAACTAGGTGTTTTGCTGTGTTAATTGCATCAAATTCCTTCTAAGAGGTCTCATGAGGCATCTCTGTCAATTTTAGTAGTGCAGGCATTTTCTCTGCTGAGCTCCAGCTGCAGCTCCTTACCTTTGAAACTGACCCTCACTCAACTCCAATGTTGCACTCAGTAAGAAGTGTGGGCAAAAGTACTGGAGGAAGGTTTACTTTAGTACTGCTATGAGCAGTAAGTTAGGGTCAGCGAGTGTAACAGCAAGAACACAGGAAACATTCAGTAACACCACCATTCATGATTCTGGCTCCTTATTGAACTAGAGGATTTTTACTGTTTTTTATAAACATATTGTTTTGCATATGCATTGGGCAAATAAAATTCAGTCTGGGCCTCTGAGTATTTTGGAGTTATGATTCAATACACAAAGATGCATTATTTGACACTTTACATGGCATCGCCAAACTGTTGTATTGTACAATTACTGAATGTTGTTTCTTCTTACTACATACAGCATGGTCTCTTTTGCTTTGTTTATTGAAAAGCAAGTAAAACAAAGTACACTACTTATACACTGCAGGCAATGATATTTTTTTAATTTCATTTTTTAATATTGTTCTCTCAAAAACCCCAAAAATATCTGCACTAAGATGAAGCATTACAGACTTCAGACTTCCTTCTCTGGGAAAAGTATGAGAATACAAATAAAATATAATTAACTAATTTGTCCTCTGAAATGTAAATTATTGCATAAATGCTCTATTGCATTAACAGAGTAGATCTAGAGACAAAAAACTGTTCTGTTTCTGCTCTTTTGTGTTGCTACACACAGAGATAACAATCTCCCAACTTCAGTTAAGAATAGCTGGAAATAAATGGGAAATACATCCATTACTGTATTATTGTGGCAAGCTTTATTTAATTTTGTTACATTACCTACTCCAGATATACATTCAGAAAATATGTAATTACATAAATGCACATTGTGAACCAGTATGACCATGTGAGTAACATTATTAAAGGAGGTGTTGCTACCCTGACATTATTACATGTATGTCTTTTTAGATCTTGTCCGTAGAATGCAGACAAATATGCAGGTTTAAAAAACTCAGAGTGTACATTTGTTACCTTTGCTCTTCCAGGATTTTATGTAATGTCAGCAATGGTATGAAAGAAAGAGAAGGAATAAAAAGCTAATGAAACTTCCACTACTATTGCACACACAAACTACTGTTAATTTGAGACAAAACATTTCTTACTGCATGCCAGGTAGATCCTGCAGTGAGCTCAGATTTTTCTAGCAGAACAACATCCTTCAAGCCAGCTTTAGCCAAGTGATAGGCTAGACTCACACCAACACAACCACCTCCGATGATCACTGTGTCTGCTCTGTCTTTCCCTAAGGAAGGAGATGAGGCTTCTTTACTATTAAAAAAAAAAAAAAAATTACAGACAGTTAGAAAAAGTCAATTACATTTTCCCCATTTCTTTTATTTACAGCTTCAACCATAATGCACATGGGTTTCTGCTTGGGAGTTTACACACATAGCTTAAGACCTAACCTCTTCACTCACATCTGCTTTTAAAGTAAATGCTGTTTGAGGGTCATATAGGTAAATAGTAGCAATAAAAAGAAAAAGAAAAAAAAAACAAAACAAAACAAGTTTGCTGCCACTTGCAACTTTAAATATTATTTATCCAATATACCCTTATATGTAGATCTTATTTCTCAAAAAGAAGCTGATGCATGACATGACAATGTCAAAACTCGACTTTTCCAAAGTACTGTAGTACTGCAACAAATAGGCTTTAAAAATACTTAGTTAGTAAGGCCCCTTAATAAATTTCTAAAACCAATGTCAGTAGACTATGTCAGTGTACATATTCATGAAGAAAAAAGCTTGATACTTTCATGTTCTGTCTATTTTGCCACGTTCACAGATTTTCAGAATATTCTGAACTGGAAGGTACCCACAATGATCATCAAGTCCAACTTCTAAGTGAATGGCCCATGCAGAGATTGAATTCACAACCCTGGTGTTATTGGCACCATGCTCTAAACAACTGAGCCATTCCCAGAGTAGGCATCTCCTACTTTGCTTAAGACAAAACGTTATAGAAAGAGGTTTTTGTCAATGGCCCACACCTGCTCCACACTGTACTTCCATAACTACTTGATTCAGCATAAACGACAACTGCTGCCATAAAGAGCCCTATTCTTCTGCAATTCAAGTGATACTCCTCTTTACTGCCTCATCCACAGACAGCCAAGCAGCAAGCTACATCTGGAAATCTATCACAAATTTTTAAGAAGTCATTTTTTTTGGATGTGAGACAAGGTAGCACATGTTATTACAGCAGCAGTATAGGCTACCATGAAACAAGAGTATCTTTCTCTTCAGTTAATCTATACTCAATTTTATCTCTCCTCTCCTCGTACACTTTCAACTTCTCAGGCAACAGACTTTCTAATGTATAACTAGTCTTCTACACCTCCCACTCAGAAATAAAGGCTACTAGTTTTATGTCTTATGAGTGGAGATCTTATAACATTTTAAATGCAATTGCAGGCGGAACATGCACCATGCTTACACAGTAAGTGGTGGCAAATGAAAAGTAAAGTAAGTGGGAGCACATGACACCATAGGTGTTCTGTATTTGGTGCACCACACACATGCATGGGTTCTTTTTTCTGATTACATATTAATTTTTGCAAGTTAACAGTAAGCTGTTTAACAGCCAGATGTGCGACACTTACACCAGCTTCTCTACTGAATTTGGAGGCATATGGTAATCAAGGTCAAGCATAAAGACTTTTCTTATTGTTCTTTTAAGCTGTGGATTTTAAATCTTCTCATGCGCCTTTCAGCTTTTTTCAAACCTTCGCCCAGGAGCCCAGCAAGAATTCGCGGTTCACCTTCCCAGTGAACTGAGCAGGTCACTCAGATGCTTGATCGTGCCAGTTAAAACCGGTCATTATTTGCTTATCGGTATGGCCCAGAAGACAACAGAAGGGACCTCGCTACACCAGGTCAGCAACGCACCCGGGCTGGTTCGGCTTTGGCGCAGCAATGCGAGGCGCAGAGAGGCACCTCCTGGCCACAGGTGCCCCAGCCGGAGCTGGCTCCCGTCACCAGCGCCCTTTCTGCGCATCCCGGACAGCAGCGGCGCGGAGCCACTCGCGGACCCCGTCCTGCCCGCGTCCCCCGCCCGGCCCGGCCCGGCCCGGCCCGGCCCGGTCGCAGCAGCCGCATGTCGGGGCCCGGGGCGCAGAGCACCTCGGGCGGGGCAGGGGCGGCGGGAGGGAGGGAGCGGGGCTGCCCCGGTCGAACCGGAGCGTCCCGCGGGGTCAGGGGCCGGGCCGGGTGGGGGCACGGTCCGCAGCGCTGCCCACAGCGTCCCGCCTCCTCCCGGGGCTATAAACGCGCGGCCGGAGAGCCCGGGAATCCAGGATCGCGCCGAGCCGTCGGGGCGTAGCCGTGCAGCCAGCGTCCTTGGGCGAGGAAGATGCTGCCGATCAGGAAGACCGCGAAACAGGGCAAAAGGGTAAATCTCCCGTCTCCCTCCCTCGCGCAGACCCGGCCGCTGCTCCCCGCGGGCACGGCAGACGCGCCCCCGGGGCGGTGCCCTCCGCGGCTCGGCGGCACGGGGCGGCGCGGCGGAGCAGCCCCGCGCCGGGAGCCTGGCCCCGGGCGCAGCTCCCGGCCGCCTCTCCCGCCGCCGCGGAGCCGTGTCCGCGGGCTCTGCAGGGGAGCTGCTTCTTGACCGGCACAGCCCGCGACTCCCGCCGGTTAACCTCCCTCTAAGGTACCCGGTATCTCCGCAGGTAAGGCGATCTTGTGAAAACCTGAAATAAAGCCGTAGTAGTTGTACCTGTTCAGCATCGAGACGTTAAGGATATTTGGACATCGTTGTAAGACAGATAAATTAGATTGATCTTAAGGCAGTCACAGCTCACATAATCTTTGTTTCTCCCAACACACAGAGTGGAGCCAACAGAGTACAAAAACATTTAGTGTATTATTATTTGATACGCAAATTAAGCAGGACTTGCAACACACTGCAAATTAAAATAGTAAATATTTTAAGGCTAAGCTGTCATTGGATGAGATATCTGTCTCCAGCATCCTGCCTGCTATGTTTAAAAGGTCCAGATTGCTCACCCCTTGATTAATATGACTGGTGTTTATAATATCAACCCAAAAGTCTTTGTATGCATGCCCACTGCTCCCCCATTTAGCTAAAGAAATAAGCCAGTATAAAAAGTAATCCAGGCACCAGCCATTCATGCCATTAAGGCAAACCTATGAGCAATATCTAAGTCAAACTCTCTGACATACATCAGAACTGGTACCCTGTGCTGCTGCTTGGGTCAGCAGAATCACGTGTTCTGTCGTCTGTTTAAAGGACACTATTGCCATTAGTAGGGCCCACGTTTCTCAGAATGGGTTTTACTCATTTTTTTGTCTAGAGCAAAAGAGCAGAAATATATGGAAAGTCTATGAGCTCTAGGTCCTACTGGTAGATTGATTATAAAAGAAGAAGGTGTGGGGTATTTGTTCTGCTTTTTACATTTTGGCATAAACTACCTAATTTCAACACCTGGAAGAAATTTGTCCTACAATGGACTTGTGGAGTTCTCTTTAGGGCTTGAGATGTGAATAGTTGTTTCAAGATTTATTTTCTCTCCACTGAAGAAAAGGTGGATTATAGGTTGACCAAGCAGGCTTTTCACTCACACAGTACAGTTACATGCCTAAAGATGTTAGTAGGAATATCTTCATAGAGGCATTTGCACTCACGCTTTCCATGTGTAGGTGTAGGGACCATGTGATGCAACTTCATTCATAGTAGCAAAAGTAAAGCAGCAAAAGACGGCTCAAAAAAACCTTGGATAGCTTTTTACATATACTGTTTTTTTGTAATTTAACACATTTTTTGTCTCCTACCAGATCATCTGACAGTACAGTATTGATCTGGATTAGACATAAGCGCACAGCAGTAGGTCTCTGAACAAAACAATGTTGATGCTGAATTTTGGTTAAATAGGTGGTATTTTGAATGGTATATAAAGTAAAAATGGTGTGAAGGGAAGATAGCAGACCTATAATGAAGTCTGCAAAAAGGTTATTTCCATTTGAATCCAGCATGACCTGACAAAACTAAGGTTTTATTAAGTATTTTGTGCTTTGTATTTATCTCTCCTGCCATTAGATACCCTGGTGCTAGTCTTAATATATCACAATATGTTAATGTGCCATGGTCTATTCAAACATGGCTTATGTTTCTTCTGTGTGTCAAAAGTGAAGATTTCCACTTCAAAATGAAATAGACTGTGAAGAAAAACTGCTATTAAATACTAGAAGTGACTTGTTAAAAGAAAGTTCTGTTGTAGTACATTTAAATACATAATAACAAATATAATACTTATATATTATGTGATTTTGTGTCTATTACTCAGTGTTCCGTTAAAAAACTACTAAGGCTGCCTTTACATTAAAGATTTCTTTTTCTTCTGCACACTTGTTCTGTGCATGACAAATTTCTGAAGCAGGCTTCATCTACAAAAGATTCTTTGGCAGACAGAGGAAGCACGGACTCAAGCAGTGAACTTTTGCTGGCTCCATTTGAGACATTTTGTTACAAATTAAAGTTGGTTTATTGCAAGCACAATCTTTACAAAACTTCCTGACATTTACTCTAAAATTGTTTCTTCCTGGTTCTGTGGAAACAAAGATAAAAATTTGCACACTTTGTTGAAGTATTAAAGTCGAAGCCCAATATTTTGGCAAGTCCATCGTATGCAATGGAATCTGATGCAGAGATTTGCAGGCCAACACTTGGCAAAGCTGTGCACAGCAGCACTGTACAGACCAGTCCTGCCATTTTGCTGCAATGCCAGTGCCTCAGCCAAAGTAGGTGACGGTCTCAGCCAGGCTTTGTAGCCTCCAAGGAGCCTTACACTGTTGTGCATGGTACTGAAACTGGCACAGCTGGCACACTGCTCCTTACTGTAGGAAAGGCCTTGTTCTTGTTCTGCCTAAGCAGCAGTGCTGAGATGTCGTAAGTGTTTGTCTTTGTTGGATATATGGCATGAGAGAATTGTATTAATGAAAAGGAAATTATCAAGAAAGATAATAACTGGAGTTTAAAGGGTAATTGTAAAAAAACCTATCCACTCAACATGAAAATCACACTCAACTCTATGTCCAAAAGGCTTTTCTTTTTCCTACTCCCTCAAACTTCTTCTGTTGAAATGAAGAAAACTATGGATGGAAATTTCAGTCTTACCCTTGACTAATTCTTATCCTGTACTCACTACCTTCATATATGTAGTCTGCATTCAACCACTTTTTAATGTAGATGGAATTATGGTTGCCATCCAAGAGTAGAAATCGATCCTACTCTAATAGTAGGTACTTTTTAGAAGTTTTGAACCAGTCAATGAAGCAATTATAGGAATAAAAATGCAATGTATTTTAGGAGAAGCCAGTATTTGTTCTCATGTTTTCAGTTTTACAAAAAAGATAATTGCCACTTTCCTTGCATTAGTGTGGCATTCAAGGGAGAAACAAGGTTAATCTTGCATAGGGTTTTGTAAGGTTTGTAATTTGCCACTCTAAAACATTTTCAGGGCCATGCAAAACAAACAGGATTTTCTTTCATTTTTTTAAAATCTGGGCAAGCAAACCCAGGCCTGTGAAAAGACTGTCAGAAACTGCAAGTCAGCTTTCTGAGATGTGTCTTGTTTGGTAGGAAACTGTTGCATGCTTACTTTTATGTGATGCCTGTTGTGCCATCTGGAGTCACAAGCTGCTTGTGGTAAGGCTCTGTGAAGGTGGCATTGGTAGCTAGAGAGCAGATAAGCTAATAATGAAGAGATCAGTGGTACCAGTGTCTTATTTTAAGCAGTTTCTCATGTATTTTACAGGAGAATTTGAGATGGCGTATTACTTTCATAGGAACAGAACTGGACCACTGACTGACAGTTCTGGAAACAATATCTCTGGAATACAATATAACTAACTAATAAGAAGTCTTACACATAATATATGTGTGCATATTAAAGCCTTATGCTGCAAAAGAGCACATCTACCATTCTTTAATTAGAATTTTACAAAGGAAATTTATTACTTTTTATTATTGTGGCAAAAATATTTCTGCTAGCTCACAGATATTTGTCTGCCTTGCAAATACAGAAAATAGCCACCAAACTGAAGAACTGTAATTGTTAACCTGCTCTCATGCTTTCTCCAGGGTATTCTAGAACGCTTGGATGCTGGAGAAATTGTGATCGGAGATGGGGGATTTGTCTTTGCTCTTGAAAAGAGGGGATATGTAAAAGCTGGGCCTTGGACTCCTGAAGCAACTGTAGAACATCCAGAAGCAGGTTAGTTTTACTGGGAAATGATATTCCTATCGTGAACGTAAACAATGTAATGGTTGGGTAAATACTAAATATATAGGAGCTCTTAGTAGATTTTTAAATACAAGTGTTCCTTGACACTGTAGAATTACATTAAGAACAGCCTAAAACCAGCTCATCTTGCCTGTTTTACTTGCTCTAACACTGGCCAAAATCAGTTGGGTCTGTAAGAATATGACTAGTGTAAACATCTACTGATACCTCTTCAGAATGCTCTCCCAGTTTTCAATAACATGCATCCCAGGGACTTTTTCATGCAGATGTAGTTATACTTGTGTTTAATAACATTCAGTGATTTCTCTCTCAGATGGATTTGTCTGGTCTGTTCTTGCACTGATCATTTAAAGTTTGTCATTTAAAATATCTTACAAAAATGAATTCTGCAGTTAACTATCTGTTTTGTTTTGTTCTAGTCATTCATTTATATTTATAATCTAAAATATTTTTTATTCTTTCAGAGAAATGGCAGTTTTTAATAAACATTGTAATGGGAGTATTTAACGTTTCTGGGCCCACTGTAAAATGGGGAATGATAAACCTAAAAATTGCAATAAGCATTTTACAGAGTAACTCTCTTAAAGTGGACAGAGAGAAAATGACCAATCATTCTATGCCTTCCAGTGTAAAGATTAATCATAGTGTTAATCATAAATAGTGCAGAAGAAGATGGTGTTATCTATTTATGTATGCTTCATTACAAGAAAGCATTTGGCCTAGTAATGTGATGTGCAGTTAATTCCACAAGTCAATTCAGAATATCCTGGGAAAAAAAAAATTATTTCTTCTAAGTGTTTTCCATTTCAAGTTAGTTTTTTCTGCTATGCAGGAGAAGAAGGAAGGAGTAGAAGGAGAGACATCTTAGTTCTCTCTACTACATCACTTTGTACACTTCACCTATTTATTCAGCCTAATCTTTCTCAGCCTTCAAATGTCACTTATGCGTCACTTAGCATCCCTAATTTAGGGTTATGGGCAGCATTAGAGAGTGCAGAGCTCCAGGAAAGGTTTAAGGACTGATGACCTAATTTTCTGACTCTCATCTCCCAAAGAGACATTCTGTCACCTATTTCTCTCCATGTCTACCTCTGTCTGCCCCTGCATGTTCCATTTTACAGCTCATAGCACTTGTCCCATGCTCTTTCTTTCCCCTTTGCTTGTTATTTTTGCACCTCAAAAGCCCTCCCCACTCTGCACATGTATCTTATAGGCTATTTATAAATCCACCCTTCAGGTCAAATCTGTTAATTTCTTTTTGTGCAGTGGGGCTCCTTTCCCTCCATGCTTTTGCTCCTGCTCACTCAAGGGTCATGTTACCTTGAAAGCAGATTAATAGAACACAAGGAGCAACTGGCAGAGACAGTGGGTGTGAAAACCATACCGCTACCAGAGCTACTTGTCTTTATAAGGAAAGGAAAAGGAAGGAAGTTCTGAGAAGGCAGCAAGGAATTAAAAAAAAAAATTGTTCAAGGCCATTAACTGTATTACAAAAGAGGAGGTCTTTCAGACTGGTATATGTAGAAATTAGGAGATCTGTATTTTTCTTCTGAGGCAGATCACAGATTGCTCTGTTCTGAGCCATATGCATGGGTGCTTATTGCTCCTCTGTCCTCACAGCTTATGTCCGTGTCTTTTATGACATGTCCAACTCATAATGGATTTAAATGAAAAATTGTTGTTACACATCTGACTCCTAAAATGCATTGAATTATTAATAGTGATTTAGCTTCATGTGTGACTTATTCACATTTCTGAAATGCTGGAGGAAACATGCTGGAAGTCACAGAAGTAAGGTACAGAGTGATTTGGGTTTTTGATACTGCATAGTGCTGTGGTTTTGATAAAAATGACAGTGTATTCTACTGGTAAAGACTATTAGCTTGAGGCTGAATGAGATGCAGGCTGATACTTATTGTTTCCCTCAAAGTGTATCCCATGTCTCCTACTCACAAACCTGGTATTTTGGGGTATGAAGTTCCTTAATTATATGTGTTAGATAATATTTCATTTTCCTACTTATGTCACCATCCATATTCACACAAAACCCTAGCATTCTTCTAGGAATGGTCTACTATTGAAATGTCATAGAGCATTTATGAAAATATTTGTAGATTTTTTTTCCCCTTTCCGTATTTCCTGACCAATTTTCATCAATGCTTCCTCATTCAGGAGAATAAAAAGAAACCCACTAGAAACATACAGAGATAGTCTTTTTATTTGGGATCAGTGGCCTGTTGTTATGATGTTGGAAAAAGAATACTCCCAGCACTGCAACTTTTTTGTCTCTTCATAAAGATGTGAAAATGAAATTTGATTCCAGGCGTTCAGGCAGATTCCAAAAACTCTTTGAACAGTAGCTCTGCTATAACCTATGTTCCTGGAAAGATTTTTGTGACTGCTTGGCAAAGAAGCACTGTGTTAAATCACCTGTATAGCAAGAAAAGAAGCGCTTTGTAGTTACCCAAGGCAGCAACTAGAAATAAAATACTGTATCAGTAGAGAAAGGGACACTACACCAGTCCCTCACTGAAAGCAGACATGCTTGCATGTATGCATGGTAAATCTAGCAACAAAATGCTCTTTGAGCTTCTCTGCTGTAGAAAGCTGTGTTTGTTGCTGCATATGGGAGTAATTTTATTCTCATGACAAGTTGCATACTTTTTTAGTGACACAAACTGTGCCTGTAGACCATGAGTTGTGATAAACTAGGACTTCAGGAAAACCTTTCTAAACATCTGCCATAGAAATTGCAGTGTTCTTGTGTGTGTAGGTAATAAGTATCTTATGTACAGTAAGTAAGGACCTCCTGTATTTGCTATAAGCTGTTAAGAATTTAACTCTGTTTTGCATGAGTAGTACCATTCTAGTAATCATTGTAATTATTATTCTGTGGGTATATATATATAAAATCAATTAACAGTTCCTGTTCTGTTGCTGCTGTGGTAATTGCAGTGTACTGCTTACAGCCAGAAAGGCATGACTACCATTACAGAGCCTTTTCCCAAAGTCCTCATGTAGGAAATCTGTCTATTCAAAGTAACGGTAACCTTTCCTTTAAAAGGATTGTTGTCTATATAGTAAAATCATGATGTGGAGACATATGGGAAGAATTAACTCTGTGCTGTGAGTCACTTTTCTGGAGCAAAAAAATCTTCTTTTAAGTAAGGATGTATTTAGCAAAATAGAGCTTTGGTTTTGGCTGGCTATACTCTTTTAAAACTTCGTTGGGGAGAAAACTCAAAAATGCAAAATAGAGGAGGCTGTATTCTTCCATATAATTATCATCTTGTCTCTTAATTTGTTGCCATGATACTTTCTCCTGTTTTCTTCTTCATAATATAGAAGCTAAGAGAAGACAGCTTTTTCATTTGAAGAGTCTTTTGTCTGTTATGCTTTCATGTTCTTTTGTCAGGCATCTGTTATCCCTTCCTAAATCACTGTAAAAAAGCTCTATAAAGCCCTATATCTGAGAGATCTGAAGGACTGCAGAAAATAGAGGATTGTCAAGGTGGCAGACAAAACTGAATCTGCAGCTAAACTATATAGAAATCTTCAGTCATTCTTAGTAGAAAAGAATGAAGAAGAAAATTTTCTACCCAATTTTTTGATGGTGAGAAGAAAGACTCTGCTCCTAATTTCTCACAATTGGTCTCCTAGTAAACACTATGTCACTTATTTTACAGTAACGTTGCATCAATACACTCTGGATTTGGGGATAACACAGTAATAACTTTGTCTCTTAATTTGCAGTTCGTCAGCTTCACCGAGAATTCCTCAGAGCTGGATCCAATGTTCTGCAGACCTTCACCTTTTATGCCAGTGAGGACAAACTAGAGAACAGGGGCAATTATGTAGCTGAAAAAATAAGTGTGAGTAAACCAGTTTTGGAGATACAAAATAAGTTGATCAATTTCAAAAGGTATTATCAAGTTTGTCCTAACAGTTTTGGCTATATTTGAGGACCAGAGAATGAGATGATGGAATTTTAGAGTTTGAAATAGCAAAAAAGCAAGGCAAAGTGACAAAAAAACCCCAAACCAAAACAACAATCAAACACAAAACGGGGAAAGGATGAAGAGAGTAAAGAGAATGCCCACAATGTATTTTTCTGTATTTTTATCTGAGGAGATGGGTTTACTGGAGTTTAGATACAAAGATTATCGGGAGTACTAAATGCACAGGGAGTAAAACTAGTGAAAAAAACAGAGATGTTTTAGCATCCAGAGAAATTACTGAATTGTAAAAATGGTGATGAATCTTAGAGAATAATGAATAGCTAATGAGAACAAAATGTTTTTAGAACCACATCTTCATTAAGTAGCAACTAAAATAATCCAAGCTATACACTGCATTTGATATTCCCCTTCTCTTTGTGAAGGTAATTTTTTACATCAGCTGAAGTACCATGTCAGTGTTTTCTTACCCCCTACGTAGAGGAATTGTAGGATTCTCTGTGTGTTTGCTAGACAAAGGCTCAAAGCCTAGTGGAATTCCACTTTTCTATATAGTACTTTTGTGACTAGAATGTTTGGCATTGAGTGGTTTCTCTGATCCTGTTCCTTTGGTCCTACTGTACATTCTATCTTCTGCAAACTAGAGAAAATTCTCCAGGGCTCAGGAAGGGAGGAATGGCTGTGTCTGTGAAGATAACCTCAGTCAGAAATTAGAACAATCTGGGCACCAGGGAAACACTTGGGGCTTAATTGAGTTCATACCAAAATGTCATATGACCAAATTTATCTGAAATGCTGTACCTTTTACATTCAATAGATGCAACACTGAAATGTCTGAAGTGGTAGTCCCAGAAACACAGTAACCCTGGAACAAGCCATGCTTCAATTCTTGCTGTCATGCAAAGTAGTAAAGGCTGGAAAGCACCTGGTATTTGAATTGCATTACATCAAACCTCTCAAAATTTATTTCCTGCCAGTTCTAGAATCAGGTTCCTCCAGGATTTAACTAATTTATGGTTCTACCTCACAGAGTCCCCAGACATGTACCCATGCACAAGTGCAAATGGAAGACAATCTGTCAGCAACAGCTTTAAAAATCAGCTGGATTTTTTGAGGCAGCCATGTAAAACTTTAGTGGAGAGAAGGTTGTGGACTTACAGACTTCTAAATAGTTTATGGACTGCAGAGAAACCTGCTATAATCAATACTTGTTAAATACCACAAATAATGATTCTTTTTCCCTGATAGTTTTTTTTTTTTTTTTTTTCTCAGTTTAAGCTCTTTTTGAAAAGCTGTTCTGGTCACCCCAATTTATATATAGGAGCATGCCTTCTGGTCTTGGTGATTAATTAGCAATATTTTTCCCTTTCTTTAAGTTGGCAACTTTAATATCACATAATTAATGATATTTTTTTAAATGTCTTAAATAACCCTGTATGAATATTATATCGGGGTGAGAGACGTTAATTATTAGAACACTAAAATACATTTTTAAAAAGTTTAAATTGTCATATATTAAATTCTCATATATTTCTATTCACAAATTTCATAATGAAAACATATGCTTAGGAGTAACTAACTCATTTTCTGAGAGGCAAAGAAAATTCCACTTCACATCAAATACTTGGTTTTTATAGGCTATTTGTGTCAGATCTATTAAAGGTAATGTATTTTGTAGTATTTGATACTATGATAACTTAGAAAAGGCAAGAAATTATTTTCCTAATGTTTGTTACTGTTTGAAAGAATCTTATCTTTCTTATCAATCTAAAAAGCCATTTGATTTTAATTACATTTAGTTTAAATTTAACAAAAATATGAAAAAGCCATTATGACTTCTGACTATTTTTGTCCTTCTAGGGTTCTGCATACCTCTGGTAAGATAAAACTAACAGATTCTATATTCACACAGTGCCACAAAGTGAATGAAGCTGCTTGTGACATTGCAAGAGAAGTGGCTAATGAAGGTGATGCTTTAGTGGCTGGAGGAGTCAGTCAAACACCATCTTACTTAAGCTGCAAGGATAAAACTGAGGTTAAAGCAGCCTTTCAAAAGCAGCTGGAAGTCTTTATGAAGAAGAATGTGGACTTCTTAATTGCAGAGGTAAGTCTATAAAAATAAGTACGTGCCTTCAACTGGCACAGTGTTAACTTTTAAGATGTCTAGCCTACTTTAGGAATTATCACTACATGTTGCTACCTCCTTCAAAATTTTCTGCTGTGTTTTTATCTCAGTAGTATCAGCTATTTTTGTAAATGTCCACCAACATCTGCAGGTGTTCTAGAATAGGATCTTTCAACCTCAATTTATACCTAAGTCAAGTAAAATTCTGTACAGATACAAAGAGAAAATGTTGTTGGGATCTTGACTAGTCCCAGTTTCTTCCAGTACATGGAAAGCAACCTAAGATGACTTTTCTAGTTGACTGTAGGTCTTGGGTTAATCCTTGATTAATGTCCCCTATGGGCATTCTTGCTCTGAAACAGAAGTATGATTATTTTTAATTTATTTTTACTCACTTTAAAAAATCCTTTTTTAACTGTGTGGCCAGTAAACTCAATTGAATTATGTTAGTATAAATCAGAAAATAATGAAACCATTGTATTGATGGTGAATTTGGGGTCTGAATAATATTTTTATATTTCTTTGATGAGAAAAAAAATAGCTTAGTTTTAATTTTTTTTCAGTATTTTGAACATGTTGAAGAGGCTGTGTGGGCAGTTGAAGTTCTAAAAGAATCTGGAAAGCCAGTTGCAGCTACAATGTGCATTGGTCCAGAAGGAGACATGCATGGAGTGTCCCCTGGACAATGTGCTGTCCAGCTGGTAAAGGCTGGTAAGAATCTGTTTTAATGTCCTTTGAAAGTATGCAACAAAGAAAAGTCCCTAATTATTTAAATAAATAGATGTGTATGTCAAGTAGGTAGCTTCCCAGTTGTATCTGATAGAAGTTTTGACTCTGTAGAAGAGTTTTTGTATGTACTTTACTAGAACAGTCTTGTGAAAACATATGGAAATACAGCTAAGAAATCCTTGATTATTGGTATAAAATGGGTAAGAGCATTAATTCATGATACTGAATACAGCAAAATCCTAAACCTACTCAAATTTCATTGCAGACCCATCCTTAAATTCTAGAATCACAAGAACAAAGCTTTGTTGGTTCTCTGCTCTTGTTTTTGCACACAGTTCAAGCTCAAGATGAGAGAATTAAGAGAATGAAAAAATTAATAATATTGCCTAGGAAAGTCTGTTTTCTACAGAACAAGGGGAAGGGGCGAAATTAATCAGGGGCATGATGGGTGAAGATAAACAGGTTTACATATCTATTCTGAACTGCTCTTTTCCTTTCAAGTTATAGTTGAAATCCAAAGGTAGAACTTGTTTTAGGAACCTGCCACCTGTTTCCATATGTGACTCTACATAATCAGACTTCACTGATTAAACCTGTAAGAAAAAACATCTATAGGAGGGTTGGAGATGTGATTCATCATTAGAAAAGTAAAGAGGAGTGCAGCTGAGATGTAAATGTCATGATCACCCTGAGAAGAGTTGTGCCTGGCTGTAGCACAGCTGCCTTGTTTTTGTAACACTGATGTGAGGATGGACAGCACTGCTTCTAGAGGGCTGTGGAACTTTCATTTCCCACTTCCTGGGGAGTTCTGACTTGAAGTTACTTTCCTCCTCCTAGGTGCTTCTATAGTTGGAGTCAACTGCCATTTTGATCCAGAAACTTCCATCGAAACCGTGAGGCTGATGAAAGAGGGCTTGCAGGCTGCTAAACTGAAAGCCCACCTGATGTGCCAGCCACTTGCTTTCCATACTCCTGACTGTGGAAAGCAGGGATTTATTGATCTTCCAGAATTTCCTTTTGGTAAGACAAGGGTATATTTCTTATAGGTGGTGTTGCTTTATTGGCTGTTCCTGGCTTTTTTTTTGCCCCCAGATTTTAGTACAGTTGAAGCTGCAGGGTGTCCTTTTATTCAATATGATGAGTCCTAGTTATCCTGTCTGGCATTTTACAGGCAGATCAAAATGTAATATTGGAGTAAAAATCATCCACATACGGAGAATGTTTCAGTAGTATCATGGCATGTAACTCAATGTGTAATTATGATGAAAAGAGTTAAAATGCTACAATCTAAATTAATTTTAAAAATATTCTTCCTCATGCTATAGAACCCTGTTCAGGACTGCTGCAAACAGTCCAAAGTGCAGCAGCAAATGTAGTAAAAACCCCTCATTTTTCTAGGTTGTGATATCTATTCCAGGCCTACATTTACCTGTGTAAGGATTTAATGTACAATGCAGTACAACAGATAAAGGATCATTATTATTACACTCATAGAAGTTAAATCTTGTGTGACTGTCTAATGTATGTGACATTAAAGAGACACCAGAAAGGGGACTTTAATATTGCTAACAAATTAGCAGTTTGGAGAGGAAGTCTCCTTGTATGCTCTGGAGAAACTCTACAAAAACTGAAAGAGTCAGCCATTTAATATTTATATAAGGCTTGTGTATTTAGGTCTTTTCATGTGAGTATTTTGCCCTGTAACATAGGGGCAAACTCAGCTTAAACATTTTAAGGCTGATTAGAAAATTCTTTCATTTTCAGATAACATATACCCTTCTTTTCAATATCAGAATAATGGTCCTAAAATGTTCACAATTTGAATTTGCAGCAAAAAAAAAACTGAGAAGTAGAAGTGATTTTCAGGAGGCTTGTTGTTTTTCTCTAAATTTCTCTCTTTACATAAATGAAGGAAAGAGAATAAAGCATAAGCCTGGGGCATTCATTAAATGGTAATAACACGTCTGAGTCCTGAAAATATCTAAGATGTTTAAAAGTGTAAGGAACTCATTTATCCTATTCATTACTTCATATAGTTCCTCTGATTGCAAGCAGGAAAAAAAAAACCAAACAGATGCAGTGAGCAATCAAGTGAAAGGAAGGATTCACTCTGGTTTGTTATGGTTCTTGGCTTGTGTGCTATAAGCAATCTGTATGACATCTCAGCATTTAGAATTTCCATGAATAATTAATTGGTGAATACCGGCTCTGTGAGTGTTTTCAAAACCCAGAAGTAGCAATTGATTGCTTGACAGCAGATAATGTGTTCAGTAAATCATTGTTAAACTGACCAAATTACCTGGTTTTCATAAAGGCAATAACAAAGAGATATTTAGATATCTGAAGAGTACATATACTCTCTACAGGGCAATAAGATCTAAGTTTCTAGGGAAGCATTAGGTCTGTTGTATTGACAAACTCCAGCAATTAGATGCCAGAAAGATTTATTTTTCTCTAGATTTTTTTCTATGTTTTCTCTTCTGTTTTACTGCAATTTCTCTGAAATGTCACAAGTTAAATAAGGACAATGTTTTAGAAAGAAATGACCTGGTCACTGAAAGCATACCAAATTATCTCAAGGGTAGATATATTGAGGGGGCAGACCTAGATATATGAGGGGGCAAGCACATTACAGTTTTTCTGCATCAAGAACTGTTAAGTTAGAGATATTTAATTCTGAATAAAGCCAAGAAAAGTATTGCATTGACAGATGTGGAAAAAATAAATAAAATGTTAGTCAGTTTTGGGAAGGTGTCTCTCCACTTTAAAGACAAGGATGTTGTGTGGGACAGTATCAAGTGCTTTGTGGAAGTCCAGGAAGGTGACCTTCATCACTCTTCTCTACCAGTGGTGTAACCCCATCATAGGAGGCCACCAAATTTGTAGGCACAGTTTGCCCTCAGTAAAGTCATGTTGGCTGCCAACAATCACATCCTCATTTTCCGTGTGCCACAGTACAGCTTCCAGGGGATTTGATCCCCTGGTTTTTCTTGACATTTTAAGACTGACTGGTCTCTCTTTCTCTGGTTTTTCCTTTTTTGCCTTTTTAAAAGTGTGAGTAATGTTTCCCCTTCTCCAGTCACTAGGAACTTCACTGGACTGTCACAACTTTTCAAATATGATGGACAGTGGCTTAGCTACTTCATCTGCCATCAGATCAATGCATCTCATCAGGTCACATGGATTGTGACAGGGTGATGGAGATGACAGGGAAACAACCTATACTGTTCCCCTGACGCTTCGTTGCTTATACAGGTGTAAGCTGAGTGCACAATGATGCATTCTTGCTGTTGATCATTTGTATAAATTTTGCATTTGCTTTTAAATGATATATGAAAAAGAAGAAATAATGCATTTGTGCTTCTGATGCTTTCTATCACAACTGCAGCACTGTACAAAAGCTTGTTTTTATTTGAACAGCTTTCTAAAATGCTTAATCAAAGTTTTCCATGCCATATTAGTCCACCTACTTTTCCTATGTCGCATCTTTCCCTCTGAGACATATAATTTTCTGCATAAGAATCTTTAATTGTCTCCCTTCTGATATTTTTTTTTTGTAAACCTGATTCTTAACTACAAAATGGACTTAGGGTATATCTGCTTAGTATCAACTTCTTCGTTTTGGGACAGGACATAGGGACATCCTTCAATCCTACTCTCTTTTGTGTTGCTGGAGCCTTACTACCTCAACCACAGCTTCTTTGCTCAGCAGTGTTCAGTGCACAGACATGATGCTGCACTTAACTGATAACCATGCTGGTTCACATCCTGCAGATGTGCATATGCATTAAGAAGTGGGAGGATTTTTGTTCTTTTATTTCTGTACTTTCACTTCTTCAAGTTTCTTATTCAGTCCCCATTCTTTTCTTTCCAGTTATGCCACTTTTGTGCCTCCCGCTCCTTGAGGTGTGTTTGTCCTTGCTCTTTTCACTTTTTACTCCTTTCCTTCCACAAGTCTACTCTCTCAGCCCTCTCAGCTCTCCATCACAATGCTCAACAAAACAACAGAGATGGCATTCTAACTTACCTACACACAGAACTTTCCACAAGGAATGAGGTGCTTCGAGGCAGCAAGCTGCTCATGACTGGGATTGTAACTAAGGGTTGAGCTAAGAAATAGCTACGATCCCAGCTGAAACAACTGGCTGCCAATATCCGATTGTGGAAAAAGGTGTAATAAACATTTCTGAGGAATAATGAGCAGGATTATTCCTATGCCAGTAGGCTGATACCTTCTCCTTTCACAGCTCAGCATGTGGTCATCAGTTTTCCCAGGTATTGATTATTAGGAAATGTAGCCATAACATTGAAAGTATTCCAATTCTTCAGCTATGAACTCTGCAGAATGGGAAACATGATCAGCCTCAGAAGATACTAGGTGCTGTTTTGCCAAGCCAAGCATGCTTACAAGCACAGATCAGCGAAGCACTACAGAAGCTGAAAGCTAACCTTCTAAAAGTTTCAATCACTGATTCTAGGTCAGACAGTTCAAACGCATACATCTACATCTACAATCGCTTTTGCAAACAAAGTGCAAGTGTTTCAACAACATGATTTCTTAGCAAAAAAATGGATAAAAATTGAATGGGCCATGGTGGAAAACTTAAGATATGAATGTCTTTGCAGGTCTGGAGCCAAGAATTGCCACCAGATGGGACATTCAAAAATATGCAAGAAAAGCATATGACTTAGGAATTCGTTTCATTGGAGGCTGCTGTGGATTTGAGCCATATCATATCCGAGCAATAGCTGAGGAGTTGGCTCCTGAAAGAGGATTTTTGCCAGAAGCTTCTGAGAAACATGGTAGCTGGGGTGATAACCTGAGCATGCATACCAAACCCTGGGTCAGAGCAAGGTATGTTTATCTGACCTGGAAACCAACACACCTTTTGTAAAGGCTTACATTGCTCCACAGAGCACACTGGCTTAGTTGATATGGGCATCTAAATATCACTGTAAACATTTTATGTTTAGAATTATATGTTTTATGTTTAATCTCCAAGAATTAAAGCTGACCTAAGAACAGGGAACGGGGTGAAGGAGAAGTAGAGGAGATCCTGTGAATGTAATTCATGACAATGAAAAGGAGAATATTGTATCAGCTCCTAAACGTGGCTTGCTTACAGTATTCCTTTCAAAGATGGAACCATACTTTTAAAGCATGTAGCATTTAATTGCATATTTTCATTCATACTTCTATGTATAAATCTTTACAGGTTAGATGACTCTTTGCAATTGTCATTTAAGTCACATTTCCTTCAATATTATGAGGTGCTGGGAAAAAAAACCCTGAATTTCTTTTTCTTTATTTAGGGCAAGAAAAGAATACTGGGAGAATCTGAAGCCTGCTTCCGGCAGGCCATATTGTCCTTGCATGTCAAAGCCAGATGGCTGGGGGGTGACCAGAGGAGCCAAGGAGCTGATGCAACAGAAAGAAGCAACAACTGAACAACAGCTGAAGGAGCTCTTCCAGAAAAAGAAGTTCTAATCTGCAGTTATATTAATCTTAAAATGATTTATTTACAGACCAACTCATGATCTTAAAGGTCCCTTCCAACATAGAAATTCTGTGATTCTATGTTTCAGAAGAAAATCTGTGAAGATGAGTACTGTATTGATCTATCAGTTAAAATGTAAGGAAAGAGACAAAATGAAGAAAAAAATGTATTACATAGAAACATGTCTAACTTTGATAATAAAATCCTTCTCTGAATGAATAGTTTAGAGAATACACAGTCAAAAGTAATTTTGGATTTTCATAATAATTGAGCTTCTGTTAGCTGAGTGCCATTAACTGGGTAGACAAAGAACTGCCTGGAAAGTAATGACTGGCTCAACTCACCTGTGAAAAAAGAAAAAGCCATCTATAAATACCATGTGAATAGACTTCAACTCCCAAGTCTGTTTTCAGTTTGGTATTATAGGAGCTTCATCTGACCTCAAGATTTGCTGAGAACTAGTGCAGGAACACACAAACTGCCAGTTATTTGTGGTCACTTTCTTGGTTTCAAGAGAACAATAGTAAACTAAAAATATATATATATATAATATATATAATTGTAATTAAAATCTAAGAAAAATGAGATCTTGCAGGAATTTCTTATATGCGGAGAGCTTTTAGAAGAGAAAATGGCAGATAGGTAACTCAGTTTTTGTCTTAAGGTACCATGTACACAAGATTTACTCTTCTGGGGATTAAAAGGCTTAAGGAATTACTCTGCAATCTAAAGAAATGTCAAATAAATTAAAAATATTATAATGAAATAGTACTGTTTTATCTTCACACCTTAAATTGTAAAACCTCAAAAAATATATTGTATCTCCAGTAAAAAACTAATTTTCAAACGATGCAGCTGATTTCTGGAAATCTCACTTTAATTACTTGGTTATGTTAAAACAGCAGGTTTCTAAGATATAACTCCTGTTTAAAAGAGTAGTACAACATCCTTTTTTTTTTTAGCTGATTGATCCACTCTGCAATTTTAGTTTCAACAAATGAAAAACTCTGTTAGGAAATAGATCCATCCACTTAAGTTAAGAAAACCCATGTAATTTGTACAATGGTTTGTTTTCAAACAAGATAAGGTTTTCATAGGAAGGGTACCACTATATTTAGAACTTGTAAAGCACACATTTCCATCACTTATTTTTGTGAAGTACCATACAATTCAATTTCTGTTTAGAATGAATTTTCACCCGTCCTACATTAAGGCAACTACCTTTATGAAAATCTCATTCTCACAGTTAGTGTTGAAAGATGTAGTTAGACTACTTTTTATGTATAAGCTTGTTTCCTTGTTTCTATCCATGCTGGTATTCTGCAGTTCAGGAAACACTTACATATGCAACACTTCAATAAGAAACTTCATGCATCCTTGTCAGACTTTTATTGGCAGACAGGTTTAAACCTGCCTTCCCCAGGCTTAAAACATATTAAAATACCTACTAGCTGGAAATTTTGCCTGAAAGACAAAAGCAGACAAATCAAGAAACTAGATATTTTAAAATGCAGATTATTTGGAAAGCGTCCATGTAACTATATATACTTTGTATGCTTTATAAACTTCTTTCCTTCCTAAGTGATTCTCAACATTACCTCTGCAGAGAGTGGAATATTGCAAAATCTGTAAAACGGGAATGGCAGATCTTTGATCATCATCAAAATGCATGTAGCATTAAGAACATATGCATGATTAGACAGCTTAAAACAAAGGCTACAACCAGTGCACAAGTGTTTTGAACAATTATTACCTGTTTAGGGACTTCTTGCATAGAATGCTGCTTGACCATCATACACTATCTATACAAGTAGCTGGGCTGATTTTTTTGGAAACTGTCATAATGTGCAAAAATTTGTATTGAAATGAATGACTTCACAACACAGAATACTGAAGAACCTGGTATTTATGAAGATATTATTTTGAATTTTTTTAAATTTTATCCAGTCTGAAAAGGTTGAATTTTAACACATTATGATGAGAAATACTTAAAGGCCATTTAAAGACAAAGAAAATGAGAGCTGGCCCAAGAGCAGGGTGAAATAAACATTCCCTGCTTTATTCATATCACAGGCTGGGCTTATAAAAGAAATTCCAGTGGGATGGAAACAACTTCAGGGTGCTTTATTGGTCACTGATAAACCCAATCTATTAAGAAAACCCAAACTCCACCAAAAAAAATCCAACAGCACCGTCCTCAAAAAAACACCCCAAACCCAAAAAACCACCATCCAGCAAAGCCAACCAAGCTACCAAGCTTTCTTTCCCATTTCTTTCTGTGTAACAACTTAGGTATAAGGAAACTGTTAGATTTCCACATGTTTCTAATGGATAGTTACATTACTTGTTAAGGAAATAAGAAAAGCCAACAGCACAGTCCTAGGAAATGTGGTTCCCTGGAAAGCCTTTTTGAAAACTTTAGGAAGTGAAAGGGGATTTAGAGGGCTATCTCCTGTATTCGGTGCCCTAAGGATCATTTATTTGTAGGACAAGGTGTTTGCTGAACCTGTTTGGAAATAAATCTAATGTAGCTTCCATGACAACACCAGCTTAGTTAATGTGTACAATCACAGAAACACTAAATATTTGGAGTTGGAAGGGACCCACAAGGATTGTGTTTGGTTACTTCACTCTTTACAAATTTTTCCTAATTTGAATATTCCTTGATGGAATTTATTCTTTATTATTTTTTATTGTTTTTCTCCATTATTTCTTTACAGCACATTAGAGACATGAAGACATGAAGAATTTCTTCCTTTGCTAAAATTTGAAGATTTACATACATTCCTTGTTTCTCTCTCAATCAAACATACCCTGTTCATTCATTCTTCCCTCTGAGTCTGTGATTTATCATATACCCAGAAATTACCTCCATGAGCTCTTAATCCAGACCTTGCTATCTCCTACAGATCCAGAAATGAAAAGCTAAAGTCTTTGACTTTCTGAAATCTAAAGAATAAATCTTAATCATGACACTGAATGTCAGGACAATAGGGACCTGAACAAACCATAAACTTCAGAAACTACTAGATATCTGCACTATATATTAGGAGATGGCTACATATTTAGTAAGCTCTAAACTTTCCAAGAATTTCATGAAAAACAAGGCCTAAAAACCTGCTGTGTAATGATCAGGTGTTGGTCTGATTTATCTGTAAACGACAAAAATGCAAGGAGGGTTTTGTAAAGAAGGAAAATTGGGAGTTAGTAACAAAACACATATTTTTTTGCAGAAAGCACAGCTTTTTCCCCCTGCTCTTTTGAAAATAAAGTTTTCTAAGACTCCTGTTAAATCTGACATCTTCAGGTACCACAAATTTCTTCCTAAAGCAGTTTATGGCTCTACCTTATCTTTCAACTCTATTCACAAATGCAATGGTAGGTTCAGTGACATTTTTAAAATCTAAACATCTAAAGAAGTGGATTCATGTATCCGTCTTGTTCTGCTCCACTGACTTAAAAAAATCTTGAACATAAACTAATCTACTTTAATCCTGCATTTAATTAAGTATAGACACCAGTGAAATAGGATGGGCAGAATATTATGGTAAAATACATTATTTCAGCAGCTTGCTCTGTTACAAAGTTCTTTGTTACCTTTTTCTTATGTTCCACTTTATTCAGATAGATGGTATTTGACCTAAATTTCATGAAATCATGATACTGAATCTTGCCAGTGGTGTGTACTTCTTCATGTACAACTCCTGAGACAGACAGCGATCAATTATATCCATACATTAGGAATCTGAAGATGGACTTTCCATATGTTTTAGTCAACTAGACCTCAGAGCTTCTGTATCTAGTAAAGTTGTGTATCTGAAAGAAAAACAAATTTGGGTAATAGGACTTGATGCTATCAGAGTGGAGAGTAAGAATTTCAAAGTAGATTGAGAAATATATGTTTGGAATGGGGAGAAGTATGACTTACCTCACAACTGACAAAGCAACAGCAAACATGCATCAATCAAACTAAGCTTCACAAGCATTACCGGTTGTCGCTGGGTGGTTCAAGAATGTTTTGTGGCAGTCATTTGCAAATATTTGCACGTTATTGTTTCTGTGCAATTGAAGAAAGAGATCAAGT
Organism: Pyrgilauda ruficollis; assembly: GCF_017590135.1. Taxonomy (NCBI): domain Eukaryota; kingdom Metazoa; phylum Chordata; class Aves; order Passeriformes; family Passeridae; genus Pyrgilauda; species Pyrgilauda ruficollis. The sequence goes on from NW_024523822.1 coordinate 337,792, forward strand.
GGCAACTGTAACACTAGAAGGAAGTTCTATGATCCATTTTTATTTATAATCTGTCAGTCCAACAATCAATCAATCAATCAAACAAACAAACAAACAAAAAATATGTTGGTTCTACTCAAGAGAAAAAACAAGAATACTTTAGGTCATGCTTTAGGTTAAGAAGTGCTATTTTTCTGCTCCATACAGGAAATTTTGCATGTTCTTTTCAATTATGTCAACTGTTATGCTGGAATATCCTGCTGGCTCCTTCCACAAAGGTTTTCATAAAAAAGCACTTCACAGGAGCATCACAATATTACAGACCCATGGAAAATCAAAGATGTATCCAGTGAAGGCAAAGGTTTTTTTAAAAAAAATCATGCTTTCCAGTATATAATTTTTTTCCAGATTTTTTCTCTATGATGAAATCTCAGAAAATTGGACTTTCCAAGCAGAGGCCTGAAGCAACCTGTGCCAACACTGCCTCCAGGTGGCTCTGTGCACAGCTACAGCACTCCGAAGGGGAGCCTCTAATGGCTTCTCAGATCTGCACACATGGACAGAAACCAGAAGAGCTGTTAATTCCAATTTAACTTCAGAACAGGCTTAATTACACCTGTATTTGCTACTTAACAAGGAAGTGTCTTCTTTACAAGAACTGTAAAAGCTAATTAAGTCTCCAGTTGTGCAACATTTTAATATTATTTTACTTCCTCAATAAAAGGACTGACTGGACTAAAGCTTTTCCTTGAAAATGGCCAGGTCTGCTCTCATCTTAAAAAAAAATCAAATTATATACAGTGTAGACAACCATTTTCAATTACAGAGAATGGACAAAGGACAGAAAGGTTGGAACAGGGACAGGACAGAGGCAAAGAGGCACTGTGTGCAATATTAAATGACATACAGCACTGCATCTACCCCCCACAACCAGGCAAAATTTAGATGTGATAGGCATGAAGATCCAGTGTCCTCTACAGACACTGCTTTCTGCAAGGGCAGACCTTGAAAGGTTTCTCTCTGTTATTTTGGCAAGACTGCCCCATAACTGAACAGCAAATTGAGGCTATATTCTTTAAATCTTCTGTTTTTACTAATGCTTCTATTCATATGAGAATTCTTGTCTCAGACAAATCATTGTTATTCCACCCTACTCTCATACTGCTACACCTATGTTTAATGTGACTGGTTCTGCTGGTTCTTCTAGGCAGACAGGACTCTTAAAGATAATTAGTATTTGCACCATTGATCTGAAAGACAATTTGCTGGGGTTTCCTTTTTTTTTCCAGACCTAAAGCTGTGCATGCTCCATTCAGTTCACAGTGATACCGAGGCACAAAGGGGCACAAACAGAATTAGCTGTTTTGCCTAGGAATGAAACAATCCTTGTTTATCATAATGATACACCTTATCCATCATGTGGGAATATAAAACATTGCAAAGGTGTGAGAGCTTGGCCAGGACAGCCCACACTCCAGTTACTTTTGGCTAGAAAATTAAAATAGCTTATCAGTTATCGATGCACGGGCAACCCCTGACAAAGGGGAGACAGTGATGCATCTGACTCCATCACCAAAAGGCTAAAAAATTACTTTATTGTTCTATACTATATACATTATCTATGTAAACGGAATCTGCCTTGCACTCACCCTTGCTCTCAACTGCACAGAACTGCACTCATCTCTGATTCTCTCGTGACTGTCTCGTGACAGTCCAACTCACACACACACTGGGCCCTGATAGGCCAAGAGAACAGAATATCCTCACTTTGGGTAAATAATCTCCATATTGCATTACACTCTGGCACCACACAGGCACATCAAGAGAGATAAGAATTTTGTTTTCCTTCTCTGCTTGTCTCACAGCTTCTCTCTGTTCAGAGGGCATGTGAATACCACAATCAGTTTGGTCATGTTATCCTGTGGAAGAGCAGCTGCATAGGAGTATGAAAGTAAAAAATTAAAGAATCTGTTCATGCTTTACTTTTATGCTTGACAGAATTGTTCCAAACTGCCCAAGGTGTAACAACATAGTAAGAGAGACTTTTGGTTTTTATGTGTAATTTTTTCCAGAATATTTACCTGAGTGTCCCGAGGTATTACTGAAAAGCTATGTCTGGAAATTGTCCTCAGCTGAGCACAGAAAGGACATAGAAGTATGTCCAAATATTAATTGTTAGTATTTTTCAAAGTGCATGTAGAAAATCATTTGGCTGAAAAAGATTTGGCCCTTGGTTCAAATTTTCATGCATAAACTATGCAGAAGTCCTCTGCAAACCTGATTAGCTATTTTGTTCTCACTATTACATGCAGGAAAAAATATGGGTCTAAATCACTATTCCCTTGGGCTATTAACAATTGGGCAGATCACATGGGTGAGCATCCAATGCTGACAGACCAAATTGCTTCATTTCAGACTTGTGGGCTGGTGTGAGTCCCTGTAGCCAGGATCAAAGCCAACAGACAGTCACATAAGGTAGCTAGATAAAGCAGAGGTACTAGAAGCAAGAATATATTGCATTCACTGCTGGATATGTCTTTACTGTTCATGGACAAGCTTAATAGTCTGACTAGAACAGGATCTGTTTTATTAGGGTGTCTGGTTAGTTATGTATCTGAAGCATACAGAGATTTCTGAGCAACATAGCCAACTTGATTAGTCAGCTTGTTAGCTGTAATAAATCTAAAGAATAAATTAAAGGTCTTCTCATTCTTTTGTCCTAATGTCCTGGCCTCCTTTCTAAAAGTAGTGCCAAAATGTGTGCTGTGCATGTGACAGACTTACCTATTAATTCAATCTTACAGGCACCCTACAGTCATAAATGGGGCTTTGCAGACACTTGTGGGACATTCTTCAGGTTTTTTCTACTCATGAAGAAAAAATGTATCAAAATTCCATAAACAAGCAAAATCATGTTCATTTACAGGAGCACACAGTGATTCTTTTGTTATAACTTTCAGTGATCTGATGCATGGAATTCATTAAAATAATCAAGTGTATAATACTCACAGCTCCAGATTTCCTTACACATGAAAGCCTGTTTCCACGTGAAAACCTGCTGCCCCTCAGCGGTTTCCAAAGGAAACAACAGAACAACGTCATCGAACATGCAGAACAAGGAGAACCTGCTTAGAATCTGCTCCTGTTGGTTAAGAATAAATTAACATTTAATTATTATAGCTAACTATTTGATTAATACTAAAGAACAGTCTGATGCCAAGGAATAGTTTGTAAACAGTGTCTTGATGGTAACGCCAGTTTGTTCTGCTTATTTCCTGAGCTTACAAGTACCTCCTTTCATCCAAACAATGTCTTTGCAATTCCTGTAGGGTGACAACAAACTTTGAGTTAAATGTTAGCTATGGGTTTTAATAGATCTGGGAAATTTTAAGAAGATACTACAGTAGAGAAATTTTGCATTTCAGAAAACTAGGTCTGATGTTTAGAAACACCGTGTTCACAACTATGGATTAAATCAATGTGACCCAGCACTTTCCATGACCCAAAAAAATTGTTCATTAAGCAAAGAAAATAAGACTGGGATTCATAATCTGAAATAACATCTAGTCTCTACAACCACTAATAGTACAAATAAACAACAAGAACGTAGCAGAAGGCTATGGTAATGAAAGTGTAATTCATCTGAAGAAGTTTATATAATTAGATTACATTTATGTAACCTCCCTTCTTGCAACATCTCAGTGATTCATATTATTTTAAAGTCCTTAATTTCACAGGAACCCAGTGAGGTAAAAAAATACTGACTATCTATTTTACATCTGGGAGGCCAAATCAAAAGAATGAACAGGGACAACATTCAGATCGGCTCATGTAAGTTTACTCCACTTTCATAAATACTTTGTCCACTAGTGCCTCTGGAAGCTGGATCTTCCAGTCTTGTATAAATAGTGTTCTGAATTGCTGTGTGGTGCACTCTTATAGATAGATTCCATGGCAGTTCAAAACCAAAGGTTTGTACTGACAACATGCAATCTGACTATGGCCCTAAAGAGCTTGTCCATAGTCACGCTGAGTTTGAAGAAGAACAGCAAGTCCTGCAGATCAGGCAGGAAAAATCTGGGCAAAGGAGGATTTCTGAAAGCAATCCTTTAATGTAATGGCTGTTTAGGCAAGTCAGAGGAAAGTACAGTGCCCTTACCTAGCTTCATATGTCCTATAGGAGCTTCTGGCAGATATTCACAAACACACTTTGCTCTGGGATTCCTTTTTCCCAAGATCTTCTTAGCTCCCTCTCTGTGACTTTTCTTTTCTTTTTTTTTTCTTTTTTTTTTCTTTTTTTTTTTTTTTTTTTTTTTTTTTTTTTTTTTTTTTTTTTTTTTTTTCTTTTTTTTTTCTTTTTAAGAGATCAAGAGCTTCATTTTCAATTCAAGTGAAGATGATTGTAATTGATGTGAATTATGCAAAGCCTTTTGTTGCATTTTCCATTCTGGCACATTCAAAGCCTTGGATCTGAAACACCACTCTGTATTGCTGTTCCAGGTCTCAATCTATAGAGCAATCCCATTTCTAGTTTCAGAAATTTTTGTCTGGTTGATCATATTAGTAATTATGATTAATATGAATATAAGTCACTACATTTAAATTTGGGTCAGTGGATGAATACCATCAGATGAAACTGTCCTTTAGTAAGTCCTTTGCAATCCATAAATAACACTGATGAGAACATAACAAAGGCCCTTTGTGTTATTGCAGAGTGGAGCCAAAAATGTTCTTGAAGCAAAGTTTGTTTTCAATATAATTACATACAGCTCATACATAAAACAGCTTCTTGTGCTGAAGCCAAAAATATAGTCTTTTAGATGCTACGAACATCCTCATCTATATTAACAATAGAAACAAATGCATGGCAAGATCATTTATGTTTCACAGGTTCTTTTTATTCTGTTTGATATATTACTTCTAATCTGAGGACACAGTCCTGCAAGAATCTTACTGCTGGCACAAATATCTGCCTGTACAAACAGCCTTGAAGCACTGGGAGTTCAGTAAGTGAATGCAGGGCTGTTTTGCTGTCTTTTGCAGTAGTGCCTGCTGCTGATCCTTACTGAAGACATAAAAATCTTCAGAAAATGTAGCAAATATATTTTAAAACACTGTAGAAGAAGTTGAAAGTAAGTACCTAGGGTTTGGGTTTTTTTTATATTGTGTGTATTAATATGCATTCAAACTTTCCAGTCAAAGTTAGATGGTTTAGATTTTACTTTAGGAAACTGAGTATGTTCTAAGCCACCTCCACCAGCTGAAGCATCCTGTCAGGATGGTCCATTTTAAGACTCTTTCACAACTAAATAATCATTCTGGTTGGCATGATAGAAACAATTTTGGATCCCCCAAGTTTGGTGGGAGAATCAGACAATATTCCCTGCAAGGAAGTACCATAATTCACCTAAGAAATTAGTTCTTTAGTAATTTGTGCTCACATCCCTGCACCCTTCTGTTCCACAGTACAGAGTCAATGCCAATAATATCCTAATTCTCCATTGAGTTGACTCACATATTTCAGCATTTAATATTTCTTTTTTAGAGCACTAGTGGAAAACAAATTATGATAATCCACAGTGCTGTCTCACTCCTCACTAGCATATGCTTCTCTGCCATTGCAACATCTGGGTTTGTATGGTTCCAGGAAGAATCACTTTTTGCAGAAACATTGTCCCTGTATAGAAATTTATAGTCAATAAAGGGCTGTTGTAGTGACCCATCCCATCTTCATAATTATTCCCACTGAAAGGACAGAAGAGACGCAATGGCTATGCCACAGTGAGAAGTGGAACAGACTAAAGGACAGAAGTAGCTGGAATACTTCATATAAATGTCACTCTTCTCTGCTGGAGACAGGTAAAAACCCTGCCAACATAACCAATATTTGTGGATATCCCAGTTTACTTTGCTAGGAAAGCATGATCCAGATGCCACAGTTAGAAAATTTCTCTTACTGTTAGAAAAAAGTCTTTTTCCATCTTAGTTTCTGAAGAGTTCTTTTTCCAAGAGGCAAAGGACAGTTCTGATCCTGACACAAGTACACAATAAGGGCAGTATGTAGCTAATATTTCCACCAAAAGAATCACATCTTCAGAGAGCAATAGTACTCTGATTTTTCTCTTTTGCTTTCTTGCAGTACTCTGTGAAAGAAAAGTATTCTTACAAGTATGCTATTTTACTGTGACATTACCTGGCACCTCACCAGGGTGGAGCTAATGCTTGAGCACCACCTCTGTCAGAGAAACAGGTTGCAATAGAAAGCTGTGACTCTTCAGGAGGCCTGCAGAACATTATAGTAGCAGCTTTGCCCCCTCCACTGCTTTACTTTCATTTTCTCACAGTTCATACTCTACTCACTCTACTGGTAGTAACAACTGGGGGCAAAAAAGGCAATCCAAAATCCTTTTGCATTTCCCACACACATTGCTCTGACACATTGGTCAGACTAGTCTTGTCCTAAATAACAATCTAGATAAACACAGGCTGGAAATCATTGAATCATTTAGGCTGGAAAAGCCCCCTAAGACCATTGAGTCCAACTGTTAGCCCAGCACTGTGAAGCTCACAATTAAACCATGTCCCTAAGTACCTCATCTACATATCTTTCAAAGACTCCAGGGATGGTGACTCAGCCATTTCCATGGGCAGCGTGAGCAGTTCCAATGCTTGACAGATGAAGAAACTTTTTCATAATATCCATCTAAACTTCATATCATCATGTTGTCATACCAACAATGACAACACAAAATTGTGATAGGGCATAAAATAAATCCCTCACTGCCCCCAAGGTTTCTGCTTTGATAAAAGTAAGCAAAACTCTAGAATGCATTTTTTTTAATGGCACTCAAAGACAGAACCTAGAAAGAAACAAGATAAAATAATATATATTACCTAGGCATATCTGACCAAAAAACTGCCTACTCATTACCTTGCAGAAAGCTAAAATGTAAATTCTAAAAAAAAAAAAAAAAAAAAAAAGAAGTGAATAAATACATTAAATATAAGGTCTCTAGCCATGATGGATAATATAATCACATGGAAAGTATAACTTTGTCTTTTCCATCATAAGTAATATCACCACAAGGGAACAGGTTATTTTACTGGTATGACTTAAATAGACCTTATCACCAAAAAGAAGATACACCCCAAGGATTAGCATGCATTTCATAGTTACTGCTAAATCTCTGGAAATAAAATAGTTAAATAACTGCTTGTGTAAGCAGTTTCAAGCTATCATATAACATGCAGAGACAAAAATACTTCTTCGTATGAGATCCAGAGGAAAACATAAATCCAGCCATAAGGAGTGTTCTGTGCTAAGGAAGGAAACTTCCCTATACACAATTCAAATGTCATAAATAAAGACTGGCAGAAAAGGGTTCCAGAAGAGAAGAAACTACAAAACAGCCTTTTAAAATTCCAGCAGAAAAAAAATTTGAAAAACTAATAGAGTAGATTTTGACTCATGAAACCTTACACCATGGGGAGAGTCTACCAAAGCAGAACTACCTGCAGCAAACTTTGAGGTAATGTTGCATGTGTTCTTAATACACTGTGACCATCTATATATCTCTGTGAACTGGTACTACACAGGCAGCCTGGGTCCTAACTCTATCCTTAAGCATCATCTGCCTGCAGTTCAATAAAACTTCAGAGTAAGTAATGAAAGCAATTATCAAATGCACTAGACACCTAATGGGAAAAATTAGAAAAGCTGACCTGAAATTTTTACTATAAAACTTCATTCAAATATGTGGCATTTATTTAGACAATCCAGTACTCACTGAAGAACAAGCCTACTAGTAGAACTAAACCCCTCTGTTTTATTTGATTTCCTAACACAGGAAATACCCTGTATTCTGCCATGAAGAATATTCCGTAGTTCTCCATCAGCTAAGTTCCCAGTGAATGAGTTTTTGATCTGTGGGCCATTGCTTTCATGAAGTTGCAGGCACAACAATTATCCCTCATCCAGTCTATTTCAGCAAACAATTTGGAAGGACCCTGTTGTTCAGCAATGGCTAAAATAGCAGCAAATCTGTCACACAAGGACTAAGCCACTGAGGGTGGGGCAACTGCTGAACTGTAGGGTCTCTTGAGATCTCCCCAAGTGTGGGAAACGGCTCAGATCTATGGGATTGATTTGAACACAGAACAATGTATATGAGTGTGTGTAGGCATTCACACACAAGTGAACATGTGTTTTTAACAAATATAGCAGTGAAGAGAATCTCTGCAGATGCAGACAAACAAGTTGGCAAAAAAAAACAAGATGCAGCCAGCAAAGGAGTGGCAGGAACAGGACTGTGAACAAAATCAAAGCAGCTTTTGGGCTCTCTGTGCTGAAAAAGGCTTCAAACTGAGAAAAGAGAAACTTGCTTCTGTGACTTGAGTTCAAATATACTCAGAGAAATATGCTCAACCTCTCTAAAATCCCTGAATTGTATAATAAAATACATTACTGCATCTTCATTTTCTTCTTTTAGTGGAAATACTTTGAAATACTTTCCAGACTGATGAAATATTCATGCCAATAATGGTGAAACAATATTTAGAAAGAAAATTTGGAAAGCTGTACAGGAAGTGAAACTAAAATCAGAAGATTATCTGGAATATATCTGCAACTAGTTTAATTTCTGGGGTTTGGGTGTATGTTTTTGAAACAGAAAGAAGGAATGCTTTCAACTACTTGATTTATGAAAGTTGCCCAATGCTATGCCTGTACTTCTGTTCATATAAAGCCATTGAACAAAAATTAGGTTGTAATTCAGTTTTGATTTAAACAGATCTTGCTGCCTTCTGTAGCAGCCAAATTGCTACCTCTAGCATTATGTTTTAGTCTCGCCTGCTCCTCCCTCATCTTGCCTATCCAAAAGCAAACCGAATGCACATCGTGACAGTGTTAATGAGAACAGCAGAGGCTGTTACTGACTGAAATTACTACATTGGAAAAGAAACTATACCACACATATACTACAAATTAATTGCAGAATTTTCTTTATTTCTGTTAAAATCAAACAAACCAACCAACCAACCAAACCAAAATAAAGTTAAAAAGAAGAAATGTATTACACTGTATTTCAGAGTATCTGTGCTGTTCCAAACACCACTTTGATAGAAATCCAGTTATGTACATGCTGAATACTGGAATATACTCAAAATATTACTTTCCCCCCTCTTGTAGTTGCAAGAGCTTACAGAAGATTTAAATGATACCCCTTTCACAAAGATGACTCCATATTAGAATCAAAATGTCTCATGAGAACTCGGAATTATAACTAGAAATCAAAAACAATGCCTGTCATGAGCAGTGCCAGTTACAAAATGGAAGAAAATGGAAGTAAAAAGCATGCAGAAAAGAGCTGATCAAAGATGAAGGCACAGAAACTATTGCTTTGATTTAATTGTTAGTAATATTTGAAGGAAGAAGATGAGAAAATAAAATACCCCTATGATGCATATACTCAGAGACCAGTGGGAAAACAACTTGGAACTATTAATACATAGGGCAAACATCAGTGCAATTTTGTTATACACCAAAAACACTTTAACTTAAGTTATACTGTCTAAGGAAAATGTAGTAGGGAAAATATTTTTTTCAATCCAAAAGTGTAGTTAGATTTTAATTGGGGCACTCAAAGGAGGCCAAGTGACAAATGATGGAGATAGACAGCAAAGAAAAAAATAGTAACTAAATTAGGAAGAGAAGAAAAGCAGGGAAAGTAGAACAGGAGGAAGGAGAGGAACAATTTAGTTCTTGCTGCAGCCCCTGAAATCTTTTGTGTTCCACATCTCTTTCACATTTACTGTGACCTCCCCAAGGATCTCTGTGTTTCACAACTGTAGAGATCATGAAAACATATTAGCATCACAGAGTATCCATTTCTCAACATTCATTTTTCTTAACTTGCTTCACACCTCCATCATTGACTGCTAAAATTATTTAAAGTGCTTTTCTGAGCCACCAATCTGTCTCCAACAAGCTCATCACCACAGACTCCCACCCAACAGTCTCCTGCTCCTCTACAGCTTCACCCTCCCTTTCCCTCCAGGCTGCAGCTCCTCTTATTGATAGAGTTTGTAAGCGGTAAAATGTATTCAGGTGTCTAAACTGGAGAAACTGTTTCTTTCATGACAGTAGAAAACCTAATTACAAAACAGCCCCTAGCCCATAGTTTCACACCAATTAATTCCTCTTGGGCCCCAAAACCCTTTTGTCTTCTACATCGAAGGCATAAGAGCTCCCATTGCTCCTTTGCAGTTTACAAGTCATAGTATTCCAGCAAAATAAGTTTGAAACTGCTCAGTATTTCACAAGAAAAATGTTCATATTATTTAAAAGATTCAAAAACTTTCATTTTCAAAATGAAAAAAATATTTTTCTCTGACTTCTGAGAAAGAAAAGAAACAAAAAGCACAAAACCTATTTTCATTGCATTTCTATGTAATGCCACTGAAATACCTTCTATTTCCAGCTGAAGGAAAAAGAATTAACAAAACTGAAAAAAGTCTTTAGCTTTTCTTGAAAATATTATTATACCGAATCATCTGGCTTTTCCTACAAACCCAACAGAGTGAAGAGGCTGGGCCTCCCACCTAAGACCTGGCCTGAGAAAATGAAACATGTCTCAAGTTGTTCAAAGTACAAAAATCCAGCTCAGTTGGTATGAATAAGATATGCAATCAATCTGATGGGAACTACATAGTATACTGCAGGTTAGGAAATTAAATATATTACATATAAGTGAGAGCACATGTGCTACTGTCTCAAGAGAAAGGCAAGGGTTGGCATCCTGTGTGGAAATCCAGACAGAGCAACTGTTTTTAACACCCGGAGAAAAAAGGGATGTAGAGAAATCATCAGGTCCTAAAAGAGATTAATTAAAAAAAAAAAAAAAAAAATGGTTGGTTGGTTGGTTGGTTGGGGTTCTTTTGCAGCCAGATTAGTGAGGCACTGGAGCAGTTCCCCAGCAGATCATCCTTTTAAATGTTTAAGCCAAGGTTGAACGGAACTTCAAGAAACCTGGTGTAGAGGAAAACAAGTGAACCGGGTGTTCAAGAAACCTGGAATGTGTCTGTGTCCACAGCAGAGGGAGGTTTGAACTTGATGGCCTTGAAGGTCCTTTCCAACCCAAACCTTTTTACAGTTGTATTATAAAATTAATGTTTCCTCCCAAGGTAAGGAAGACAATGGTTAATAAGGGTCAGTTGGTGTTTATCCTGTATCCATTCCTACTCAAATAAAAGTGTAACGGTTCTTTAAAGAAAAAAACAGTCACTGGCAGGGTAAATAATGGTATTCAAATAGTTATGAGTGGCTCTCAAACTGTAATAGGATTAGCAGCTCAGATTATCTAATTATCTGATATCCAAAGGCATTTGCTCTGAGAGAAGCTCAGATAGGGAAATAACAGTCAGGGAATGTCAAGAGTTCAGCAAACTGTCAAACAGCATCATCTACATAAGTCAGTGAAGATTAAAGCTAGAAAGATCTCCAGGTACCTGTCCAAGCACCATGAAAAGATTGTGCGGCAAACAAGTACATCCACTGTGACCCCTCTGAGTCTTCTTTACTTAGTCCTGAGAAACACTCTGACTAGAGCAATGCCTGGTGTGTGCACGATACTGACTCTTCCTCCAGCTTCAGCAAACGCAGCTGCTGAAGACAGCATGAAAGACAACTTTCATTCCTGCCATCACATCTTTTTACCAGTGTCTCTTTTACCCTCCAACATTTTCTTCATTGTGATCCTCTTGCTATGCCTTCAGTTTACGTCTTAGTTGGCTAGATCACTCTTTTTGGCAGCACCAATGCAAGTCTAAAACAGGCAGAGTAAAACAACGCTTTTGAACAGCTCAATGCTTGTAAAAGCCAAATCTTGAAGTCACTGTGTCTGCTCTAAGAACAATGCCATAAATGAAAGTCAAAGCAGAAACAGAAGATATATTTTCTAACTTGGCTTTTTTCCTCCCTTTTCCTCCTTGTGTGTCCATTTCCTAATTCATCACTGAGGAGGCAGATTCAGGCTTTTACCACAAAAGTAATAATATCAACTCCAGCTCCTTCTTCATCCAAAAATAACAGTTACTACCATCTTTAATACCACCTAAAAGGTTGCCAAATACAACAGCTTCCATTATTATAAAATACAAAACAAAATTAACAGCCGCTACTGCAGTTATTGAGAAGGGAAGTTAGGAATGTGGTTAAAATCTCTCTCAACTGCTTTCCTGGATTTTTTTTTTTTTTTTTTAGTCTTCTTCATGGCTAATAAAGGTTTAACTTCCAGGATTAGCCTGGGTTTTTGCTGTTGTTTTTTTTTTGGTTTGTTGTTTTAGTTTTTTTTAAAGTGTGGGTGCTTGTTGAGACATTTGGGTGTCTCCGAATGGCCAGACTTTAATTACTTAGCATGTGCAGTGGGTCATATAAATAAATACCTTTGACCGTCCTGACTCATTTGTTCCAGTAAAACAGGCATAAAATTTGTAATTAACACAGGATGCCACTATCATGTCTCCATCCCTCAGAGAGGACTCTATAAATACTGTGCCATTGTTTCTTCATTATTTCCTTCATCCTAGTGCTCCTCCTCTCACAGCTTAGCTGCCAATCCCTGGGTTACCCCCCTGTTCTTACTGCCACAACCATGCCTGCTCTCCCTAGGCAAGAAGCTGCTCCAATCCTGATATCCATTACTGAAGTGAAAGGCAGTCCTTTATGCTAAAACTCAGGGTCTTCACTTTTGATTACGAAAACCTGAGAGAACACAAAATGAGGCCTGAGGGACTTTTTATATCTCAGGTTGTTCATATTCTTGCCTTCAAGATTCTGGTTTACAGCTAAAGTATAATTGTTACACTGCAGTTCTGCCCCTCCCTTTTGGCCTCAGCAGTCACTGCAGCATCTCCAATTCTTTTTATAGCACCCAGCTCCTTTTTACAGGTTGTCTTTCGTATAGACACTTTCCTTGGAAAGACTCTCTATATATGACGGGTTCCTGGGCATCCATTCTCTCAATTTACTATTCCCTATCACAGAATCCAGCCAAATATAGAGCTGAAGCACTTCACCCACTTTTGAAATGGCAGAAGGTAAATAAATCATACACAAGGAAACATCTTCCCATCAGAAAGAAAACTCAATGGTGTAGTTTACCTAACAAGACTAAGAAATCTCTGTTGTTGGACACATTAGGGAAGAGATGGCAGGGACTTCAGGAGAGTTATCTGGTGAGGAGTGAGTTATCTGCAGTGGATTACATCCTGGGAGAATGGATGTTCTGCCTGATCTGTTGAGACCCTTCCAGACATAGTTCCTGATCTTGCAAGAAAAATAGGAATATCTGAGTACTGTTCAAGGAGCCATTTAAAGCTGTGGTCAGATTGCATTAGAGCTAAGCACTTGGTAACAAGTTTTTTAACAAAAGTATGTTGCCACCACCTACAGTCTGGTTGCAGGTTGCCTTTTCAATATCAGCCTTTTCCCAGATCCTTTCCCCTGCTTTGTAGTGCCTGCTATGACTGCAAACATGACAGGAGAAATAGCAGGAATGCTTGCCATACCACTTGGAATGGATGATATTCTTTTCAAGTCAGTGAGACAATTCAGAGTAGTGAAGGAAAGCATGTAATTTCTGTGAAATATTAGTGCAATAAAAATGAAGATCTGAGGGCATGTGGAGACTCACACTTAAACAGATGTAATAAGGAATTACAAATCAACCACACTGAAGGTAAACTTTCAATGCAGGAAATGGCATTGAAGATTCTCATATTGCACAAATTAAAAATAACATCCTTCAGTAAATAGATTTGGTAGCATTCAGATTACTCAGGAAAATTCCAAATGCAATTTGTGAAATTAAAATGAAGGGTGCTAAACAAAAGCACCAAATGGGGAGTCTCCTGTTACTGATGAGATCACAAGGGAAGTATTTGTTCCCAGAAAGAAATTATCAGTATCTCACTGGAGCAAAGGTAAACAAAAGATGAGGTGATAGAAATTCTTGATTCAAGATGTTTAAACTCCCCTGACATATCCAATAAAATAAGAATGCAATGCATCTGACTTGAATTATTTGCAACTGATGAAGTTCTTCAGTTGGTCCATTTCTGCCAGCAGGCGGATTCAAAACTTTGAAAATTATCAAAATACAGAATAGGTTAAAGTCTTACAGAAAACATCAAGTCTTATAGAAAACAGGAAGCCACTGCAAAAATGCAGTTGTTAATTACAGAGGAACCATTGATATTTTAAATAAGCAGAAACAGAGTGATTAATGTAATGTGTAAATGAGTTTTCTGCATTGGTAAACAAACAAGGAATTACCAAGCAAAATAAACAGGGCCATCTTTCAGTATTCAACAAATACAAAATTACATAATCAGAAAAATCAAAGTCTGTACTACTCTACTGTAGACAATGTAAAGATAAAGTAATAGAATTTAACAGCTACTGATCGTATCAATCAACAATATTTTTAAAAATCACATTTCTCTCCAACTATATTTGTGCAATAAAAGGCATATCTCTCTCATTTTAAACATTGTTAGACTCCTTTTTTATAGCTATGGTTATAACAATCTGAATGTCTCCTAAAGGAATAAACATACAGAATACAGCTTTGATAGAATTAAACATAAAAGATTTGCCATGGTATGATGACAAGAAATTACTAACAGGAACTTTAATAACAACTCTGAATTCTTTAAATCTTGCATCAACAGCAAAGGATGTTGAGATGTGTTTGTCATATGATGTAATTCTAGGAATAAAGACTGGCTGGAAAAGGTGTCATCTGGTAATTAATGACAAGCACATGACACATCTTTAATAAAAGCTATTCCTATGGATGACTAGCTTCCATGCAAATGGAAACAAGATCACAGTCTTAAAGCAAATATACAATACCATAATAAAAATTGATTTTTAATGTAATTCTTTTACACAGGCTATATCATGTTAAAATATGTATGCTATATTCTATTAAAAGCAAATTGGTGACTGTTAGAATGTGTAATAACTTATAGAGTCATTAGGTTTCATTTCAGTAATGTCAGGTATGAAACAAATTTACTAAACAGATGCTGAAAGTAAGCCTTGGTAATATGAGATGCAGAGCCTGAGCTAGTAACACTCAAATGAGAGTCCTGCACCCTGCTGCTGGGTGTCTAAGAAAACAAGGCTTACACAATCACCAGCCATTACTCTGTGTCCCTGCCACTCCACACCTAATTACACTTGAATGGGCTGGCCAATTCTTTCATTTTAATTGCAAAATAATAATTCATGCTGGGTGAGTCTAAGTGATGAAGAATCCAAAGCTAAATTAATTTTAACAATTTGAGTCACAAAATTATTTGTATTGGATTAGACCTCAAGAGGTCATCTGGTTTCCACTGATGAAGTGTCAATGGGTAAATGCATTTTTTCTAAGTTTCAAAAAAAATTCTATTACTTACATATTTATATGCAGAGCTTATGCTTTGTATCAGGTGACTGACCAACTAAGACACATATACCTGTATTAACATAGCTCTCGGTGAGTCATAGCACATACCTATGCTTAGCCAGATGGGATGGCACCCTGGTGAGTGCTGGGTGAGTTAGGACATTGAATTGAGGATACAGAACACAAATCTGTAAGAAAATAGTTTTGAATATTCTATTGCTCATAGAACTAAATTGTTTGCCTGAGGCATAAATGTAAGAACTGAAAATAGTAAGACTTACTAAATGGGCTACAGAACAGTAGCATAACATCTGATACGGGTAATCTAATTTCAGCTTAAAAGGCCACATTTCATTTACTTTAAAAAGTAATGACATGGACATTGTTTCTATTCTGAAGGGCCCACAATCAGAAGGTGAATTTTTGTGCAGAGTTTGAGATACTGCTTGAGGGGAAAAATATTTATTTCTAAAAATGAAAACTTCTTCTCATTTGCAAGGTTGATTTTCTTTCATATCATGTATTCACCAGCAATTACCTGAAAGTAATAAAGATGCAAAGAAACAACCACCCTCTACAAATGCTGAACATTATTCAAACTTCTGATGAAGACTTTTGTCCCTTCTTCAACACTTGCATTTAAATCACAAATCATAGCTCTATATGATCTCTTTCAGAGTTTATTACTCTTCAAAATCTGATCATCTGAATCTGAGGAGGGATTTTATCCATCTGTTGGGAAGCATGAAGGCCCCTCAGCAGAAGATCTGTACTTGTTTTTAGCAGAACTGTTCCGCTTTCCTCAGTGCAGGCAGTGGGATCACATGGCAATTTATCTGAAGATGGAACCAGATGAAGATACCATCTGTTTCTTCTGTACTGTGTAACTGGATCAGACTCAAGTATGTAGCAGCTGTGGGTGTAGCTATCTCTATAGACCGCAGCTGATGCTATCCCAATACTTCTCCAGAAAAGTTTAATCAGGATGAGAACTTCTTTGGAAGGCCAGTTAAATATCAGGCCTTCTACTGCTGCATAGAGGAGAACACCTTAGATCTCCTAGATGTAGGTGTCTTGTCTTGACATGCTCATATGAACACTCGGGAGGAAGTCTTAACTGAACATTGGCAGCATTACTGTGACCTTTCCCTCCAGAACATGAGTTTGTGCTGTTGTGTGGAGTGTTCCCACAGTAATCTGGAAAATTTTGTTGCAAGAGTTTCTCACTCATGTGTATTTCTTTGCCCAGCAGGTTGTCCTCTGTCTTGAACTGTCTCTTATCTCACTGGATCCCAGAATGCTGGAACACATATCTGCCAAACTATTACTGCTATCAGTAGCTATTTCTGCTGAAAGGCTGGTGAGGCTTTAACTTTACTCTAACCTACTGATTTGTGTTTTACAAGACAACAGAATTTCCAAATGCCTAAGAATATAGCTGTACTTAGCAAGTATCATAGGAATCTAGTTATTTTTTATGTTCTAAAGTCTATCATTATTGGTGTTTACTTTCTGTTTTAGCTTCTGTCCCAGCTCTGCCTCTGTTTTAGCATAGTTAGTTGCTCTTTTGGTAACCAAATCCAAATCTTTTAAGATGCTCCTCATCAAAGGAACATTTAAGTCTGTCTATACCGCAGTCAGAGCTGTGACTGATCCCTGCACAGACTTATACAAGGCAGCTTTAACAGAAGGATGTTATTTAGAAGAGTAAAGCTGAAATAGCAGGGACATTACATACACGCTGGAGATGCTGTAGTTTCTGTGGTGAGGTAGCAAGTGAGTCAAAGGCAATGGACATCCTTGAGAGGGTGAACAAATAATAAACATCACTAATTGTTCATGGTCATCCCTGACCTGTATGAAATCTGGGCAGAATGATACACATCATAATGTCTTGGGGAAAAAAAAAAATAGTGTTCTTATAAATATAAATCACAATTTATAATTGATACATCTTAGTATGGTAAACAAAATAAAGAAAGCAATAAAGATTAATGGAACAGGAAAAGACAAATTCCCTGTCATTTCCTGAAGGTATTGCCTTGATTGACATCAAATTCCTTGTCTGGTAAGTCATCTTTGAAGTCACAAACATTGCAAACAAATCCTGACGCTTTCTAGGATCAGTGCAGATTTTTGTCATATTAATCCATTAAATTTGCCAGGTTTGAGCTAAGACCTCTTGAGTATTGCCTACAAATGTCATACGTACCCCATAATCATGTAATTGAGCCATTTAGGTCCCTTACTCAATATATATTTGGCTTTTTAAAGAAAAGTATTTAGAAATTTTACAGTCCAAACTGTGACCCAAGGACAGCATTGTCTGTGCTTACAATGAGTCTGGTAAGCTCATCTCAGCCAACATATATGCAATGACATAAACCCTGCAGAATCTTGCATAGGTCAGATTGCCTGGAAATGTACTGGAAATACATGTGACTCATCAGTGCTCAATTTTCCTCCCTCACACTACAGAAAAAACAGCTTAAACATTTATGGGATATGCCAAGGATTACACATGAGAAAGATAAGAGGTTGCAGTGGGTTGATCTTAGCTGTCAGGTGGCCACAGCTGTTCTATCACTGCCCCTCCTCACCTGGACGGAGGGGAAGAAAATATGATGAAAGACTTGTGGGTCAAGGTATAGACAGGGAAAGACCACTCACCCATTACCACTATAGATAAAACAGACTCAGCTTGGGTAGATTATTTTAATTTATTGCCAATCAAATGATAGCAGGGAATAAGAAAGAAGAATGAAACTAAAGACACCTTCCTCTCACCTCTTCCTAATTATTGGGCTCAGCCTCACTCTGATTTTTTCTACCTCTTTCCCTTCAGCAGCACAGGGGAACAGGGAATGGGTCTGCAGATTGCTTTGCCACTTCTTCCTCCTCACACTCTTCCCTCTACACCTGTGTGGGGGCCACTCCCATGGGAAACAGTCCTTCATTAATTTCTCTAACATTAATCATTCCTACAGACTGCAGGTCTTGAACTGCCCCAGTGTGGTTCCCTCCCACTGGGAGCAGTACTTCAGGAATCACTGGGCTCTCCATAGCTCTAGCCTGGGCCCTCCATGGGGATACAAGTCCTGCCAGCAAACCTGATCTAGTGTGGACTCCTCTGTCCATGGGTCAACAGGTTCTGCCAGAATCTGCTCCATTGTAAGCTTCCAGTGGAGGTTACAGCCTCTTTTGGGTATCCACATGCTCCAGCGTGGGATCTGTCACAGCAGGCAGGTGGATCTCTGATCCACCATGGATCTCCATGGGATACAGCGGCACAGCTGTTTCACCATGGTCTTCACCACAGACTGAAGGGGAACCTCTCTTCCAGTGCCTGAAGCAAGTCCTGCCCCTTCTTCTTCACTGGCCTTGGCATCTGCAGAGCTTTTTCACTCTCATCTTCTCAGTCCTCTGCTGTTAGTATTGCATAGTTTATCCCCCTTCTGGAATACATGATCCCAGAGATGCCGCCACTGTCTCTGACAGTCTTAGCCTTGGACATGGGCAGGTCTATCACAGAGCCACCTGGCGCTTACTCCATCAGACACAGGAAGCTTCTCACTGAGGCCAACTCCTGCAGCAGCCCCACTACCAAGCCCCATATAAACTCAGTACAAAGGCCAAAAGCTAAGTGGTCTTGAACATACTCTTTTAATCCAAAAGACAATCCAGAATTCTTCAGATAAATATTTTTCCATACATTCAAATCTTTTTAGCACAGGCCTGGTAAGATCTTGCAGACAGAGAGATTGATCTCTCTATCACTGTGTCAGGGATAGAGATTACACCTTCAAACTATCTGAACTGTTCTCTTGTCATTCGTTTCACTGATGAAGTCAGACTGTATTAACTGCCATAGAAGCTATAATTTCCATTTTTAAGATTTGTGTAGGTATTTTATCTGTTGTAACTTGATGGTTGTTCTGTGGCTTGTGGCTACCCTTCCTAGTTCCAAATGCTCTTGATTGAGTTGAATTGTGGATGTGGCTAAGCATATTGCTTCCTCTTTCCATGAGTAATCTCTTTCAACACTCCACTACAGTCTTGATACTGCTGCAGAGATCAATACCGTGCATTCAGAGCCAAGCAGGCATCTTCTTTGTAGAGAAATATTTTAAGATTCCTCAGGAATTACTTATGACTGCAGTTTTTCACTCTCATCCTCGAAGAAAAAAATACTTTTGAAAAATGTTTTTATAAAACTATCTTTTTTTAATAATGAGATATTAAGCATGACAAAAAGTATTTTTTTAATGCCAGAAATATTTATTTCATTTTTAAACCCAAGATAAAAGAAAATTTTTCAAAGAAAATTTTGTATTTATCAAAGTTCCAATTTGTTCTTTCTGTCATGAGGATAGTTTTCTGTATCACCATGTACTTGCATTGACAATGTAAGAATAATTTTTCTGTTAAACAAACAAGTTGACAAATTGCTTTGTAAACCACTAAAAGAGCTGCAAGAAACACTACTCCCAAACTATCCAGCTTCCAGGAAAGGAGTGTTCCAATTTTCTCTCTTGTTGAAAAATGTTTTCTATCTACCACAAGACTACCGATATCTTTAATGCAATTTAGTAAAATTCTTATTACTTAGAGTAAAAACTAGTTAAATGGCATGTTTAAATTATTAACTTTGGGTTTTGCATCATCTGATCTTACAAAGAGGGATTCTTGAGTATTACCAACATTATATTAATTCTGCCTTTTATTTGGACAGACAAACTGACTTTGCCAGTGTACTTACTTGTTTGACTAGAAGGGAGAAGGTTAATTTTCATGAACCTTTATTTTAAAGGAAAGGAAATTATTTCTACTTAAACTACTGTGCCCTCTCAGCAATAAGCAAGAGATTACATGTTCAGTTCATCACACATTTGTAAAGCTTACCATACAGTTATAACTCCATGTGTTCTACAACTGCTACAATACTTTGTTGCAGAAAGTTCTTCAGTATAGAGCAAGCATAAATACCCAAAGTATACAGTTGTCCTCCATAAAATGGATGGGCTATCACATGCACTGTAGCTATACTGGTACTGCTGTACAATGCAAATCCTTGTCCTTGGAAACCACCTGCAATGTTTTCAGTCAAAGCTATTAGGGACAGGCACTTCCAGAATCTCAAGAGCAGACACAACTATTACTAAAAAGTATGCTTTTGGGTAGGTGTTTCATTGCTACTAAGACATCACAAAGCCAACAGTGCTTCTATGCAGCCAGTTTCTTGTCTCACTTCACACAAACAGAATCACAGAAACACTATTAAAACTTTTGCCAGAATAAAAAAAGACTCCAACCAACAACAAATAGATGTTGCTATTTGGCTTGCCGCACAAAAATTTGAATAACACTATCAACAGAAAACTACTAAAAATGCTTGTCCAGCACAGCTATGTTAAGGACAATACTTAATAGCAATTTCAGGACACCTAAACATAGTCCTGATGCTACAGTTCTTTGAAGCATACTATTGATTTACGTCCCCCTTTCATCTCAATTGCCGGAAGAAAATTCATTAACTGAGTTAACTAGTTAACTGAGACTCTATAGTCTTGTATTCAGGCAGAAATCACTTTTCCACAGCAGGTGTTTAGAACTGATCAAACCTTAAACCAGGCTTCCCAGATGAGGCATTGTTTCTCATGAACATTTTGTACTAAAGCTACTTTATCCAAGGTGGTCAAGGATTCAGATCCAGATGGGTATAATTTCAGATCAGCCTGCAGCATGCTCTAGCAATCACAGACCATGTGCTGGAATGCTTGTATAAACACATACAGGAATATTTCCATTCCTGTTCACAACATCAGCATGCAAAAGACAATTTAGGCAGCATCAGGTGAGGTCACTTTGCAAGGGTTCAGGTTAATCAAAGATTTTACACCCAGCAATTACTAATCTACCTCAGACATGTACCAATAGACATATATGTGCAGTTCCATAGGATTTCATCCCATCGTCAGCCCAGTTTTTCATTTATTATGTATGGATCTGCCTAGGCAGATCTAGATTTGGATTCTGTATTTTCCCTATTCTCCCAATACCAGCCTGAACTGAGATCACACTGATAGAACCAGCAAATAGACGCTCAGGAAAATGATACTGCTAGGCAGAAAAAGCAGAAAACTCCTGGAAATTTGCAAACCTACTCTTTGCTGTATCACTAGTTCAAGATTTTATTAAATATCACTGCCCAGGGACAGCAATGATTCAAAGTACGCCCTGCCTTAAAAGTTCCAGCACTTGACCCACTTCTTACAAAGAAATAGGACATCAATTGAATTCCTAACTTTACATTTCAGCTCACTAGTGACAGGACTCTTGTCACCCCCTCTCATGGTTTGACACTGGCTGAACATCAGGCACCCACAAGAGCTGCTTGCTCACCCTTCCTGCTACAGCTGGGCAGAGGAGAGAGAAAAATTTAACGAAGGGTTCACAAGTTGAGATAATGACCAGGAGAAAACACTCCAAGGGCAAAACAGGCTCAGCTTAGATGTACAAAGTGAGTTTATTGCTAACAAAATCAGACAATAATGACAAGTAAAAACAAGCCTTTAAGGAACACCTTTTCCCCCCAACTCCTTCCTCCTTCCCACTGACAGCACAGGGAGACAGGGCGTGGGGATTTTGATCAGCTCATCTCCCAAGGTTTTCTTCTGCTGCTCAGGGAGAGGAGTCCTTCCCCTGTGAGGCCGTGGGGTCCCTCCCACAGGACACAGTTCTCTGTGAACTTCCCCAGCATGGTTCCAATCTCATGAGCAGCAGTTCTCCCAAACTGCTGCAGCATGGGTCACTCTTCCATGGGGTGCAGTCCTCCAAGGACAGGCTGCTCCAGCCTGGAAGCAGGGCCCCCTCTCTCCATGGAGTCTCCCACTGGACCACAGCCTCCTCCAGGCATCCACCCGCTCCAGCATGGGCAGCTCCCCCATGGGCTGTGGGTGGATCTCTGTATCCCCCGTGGATCCCCACGGGCTGCAGAGGCACAGCTGCTTCACCCTGCTCTCACCACGGCCTGCAGAGGAATCTCGGCTCCAGTGCCTGGAGCACCTCGTCCTCTCCTTCTCCACTGACCTTGGAGTCTCCATGTTGTTTCCCTCACACATTCTCACCTCCTCGTCTTCTCTGGCTAGGAAAAATTGTGCCCACTTTGGTTTTTTTTTCTTCTTAATTATGTTATCACAGAGACATTACCAACATCTCTAACTGGTCCAGCCTTGGCCAGCAGCATGTCCATCATCAGAGCCATCAGGGATTGGTTCTGCCAGACATGGTGGAAGCTTCGGGCAGCTTCTCACAGAAGCCATCTCTGTGGCTCCCCTGCTACCCAAAACCAACATACCCTCAAAAAGCTTTGGCTCTATCGACATAATAAACCAGCTTGTTGCTACTTCCAACAGCCCTCTTGGTAAGGTAACCACGCCTCTCAGGCATGTAGTTTCCATGAGAGTGGCAGGATCCTCATGTGCTGCAGTCATGCTCTCAGCAGCAGCATGGCAGCAGTTCCCTTCTTTCCACAAAGCTTTGGGGTTTTTGGTTTTTTTTTTTTTTTTTTTTTTTTTCAGAAACACTTGCCAGTAGTTCTTTCAGTTGCTGCAAACTTATAATCTTTTTAAGATATGTGAATCAACAATTCAGGTGGATTGAGTGCTACCTAACCCACTTCTTTTTAGTGATGAATGGTCCAGTACACCCCACCACAAACTGCAGGCAATCTAGGTCTTTTAAAATGTCATTTTAATTTTTTGCTGGTCTATTCAGGAACAATCAGTGATGTTCTTCGTTTAACCACCCTTAAAAAAATCACTAACATCTGAAAAGACTTGTCTGTATTTTTGTGAATGAAGAGTTCCCCAATACAGAACCTACTATGAAGGCTACTCAATGCTTATTGATAATGTAATTTTTTAAAGTTATTTCCTTGCAGGTCCCTTTCTGTCGGGGTACAATTATGGCAAAGTATGACAGCTATTGAGAGCTGATGGTATGGCTTTTCTGTGCCCAAAAAGAGGCCTATCAGAAACTCGATTGTAGCCAAGTGGTACCAGACTAGTTTTCAGCCAGCTCCTAAATGTTACATTTACCTAGTTCTTGCTTTAAATCATACCAGTTTGCCCCTCTGCAGTCTGAGAACATTCAGAAGACCCCAGCCTCCACACTACTGCACCTGAAACACCAGGAGTCTCATCCTTTGTCTGATGAAACATTCAATCCATGTGAAATTTTCTTAAACCTGGACACGTAGGGAAAGATATATATTGCTGCATCTTCACTGTTGTTTCTTTCACACATTAAAAAGACAAAACTGGCCTGCTGATTACATTCCTCTCCAAAAATTTTGTTTAACAGAATAACATAATCACAGAAGAGTGAGGGCTGGAAGGGACTTCTGAAGATCATCTAGGCCAACCCCCCTGCCAAGGTAGAGTCACCTACAACAGATGTGAAGCAACGCATCCAGGTGAGTTTCGAATGTCTCCACAGTGGGAGACTCCACCACCACCCTGAATACTTAAAGGAAAGATTCTGTATTTTCTCCACCAGTGTATTCTTTGCTTGCTTGGCCACTTCTGGATGGGGTATAATCAAATCTTTTCACACCATTTCACAGGTGCTTTGATCTGATGCCTACATTTACAGTAATAGGAAAGAATGCTGCAATCCAAGATGTAAAGAATATGTCACCCTTAACCTTAAGAACAGAGATAGTACATCTTCGGGATGCTGAGCCATAGTTCCCTCATTTTTTCTAACAGTTATGACTTTCAGACATAACCTCCATTCTCCTGCACACATGAGGTTGCTTGGTTAACATCCGGAGAATGTCTGAACGGCCAGAGGCCCTTCTCAAATACTTCAGCCTCCAAGGACAGGATGATAGTCAATGCAGTAACTTCAGAAAAAGGTTGTGAATCATTCTGGCTTTCCTGGCAAATTCTAATGAAAATTTTTTATTTCCTCAGTGCTTCCTCTTATTTGGAGCAGGACAACAATATCACAGATGGGCTGTATTTGGTCCAGCTGAGATGAAGTTAATTTTCCTTACAGCAGCCCTCACAGTGCTGTGCTTTGCACTGGTTGCTACAGAGGTGTTGATAACACACCAGTGTTTGGCTTCTGCTGTACAGCACTGGCACAGCACCAGCACCATCTTCCCAACATTCTGCACCCCCCATCAGTAGGCTGGGAGTGAGCAAGATCTTGGAAGGGGACGCAAACAGGCCAGCTGACCCGAACAGACCAAAGGGGTATTTAATACCATAGGATATAAAATATCATAAACTATAAAAAATGTAAAAGCTAGCAAAAAGAGGAAAAAGGAGGAGACATTTGTTATTCATGTCATGCCGAACAGAGCAGTGGCTACTTGTGCTGAAGTCCTGCTTCCCAGAAAGTGGCCTGATACCACTTGTTGATGCAACATAGTGAATAAAATCTTGGTCTTTTTCCTTCGCTTGTGTGCATGGAACCTTTTGCTTTTGCTTAAGTAAAATGCTCTCAACCCACAAATTGTCTTCCATCTTATTCTCTGTCCCCTGTCCATCTGAGGAGGGGGAGTGATAAAGTAGTTGGTGCCTACCTGGCAAAGTCAAACCACCACAGTTCTTTCTGGCCTCCAATATGAGGCAAGATAATGGCAGTTTTTTATCATGCATACTATCATTATAATGGTTGTTATGTAGCAGGCTCCCCTACAGAACACTAAGTTTGTGAGCTGCTTATCTCTTTATTTTGCGAAGTTTAGGAACACGTTTACATAAACAATGACTCTGTCCTTTGCCCTTACATGGATGGCTTCGCCATGCTGGGTGAGTCTTGTGGGGATGAGGGAATACATCTCCCTTTCTCTGACCATGATTGATATGGATGGTTTTATTAAGCAAGCTCCTGCAGTCCTTGTTCATCCCTATAGTGAGCTGTTTACAACTAATAATTAATGCTACTAGCATATTATGGGATTTGTGTAATCTTGTGTTGACCTGATGTAAGGGAAAACAGAAGATTACACAGTTAAATGTGCTGAAGTGCTTCTTGCTAGGAAATGCCCAGACATCAGTTGCTGCTGGTAAGTAGAGAATAAAATATTTTTCCTTAGCATGCATGCAACCTTTTGCTTCAGTAAACTACCTTATTTTAACCTACTGGTTGTTTTCCATCTTACTTTTTCTCCTCTTTTCAGGGGAGAGAAAAACTGAAAATGGGGACTGACAAAGTGGCATCCAGCAAAGGTCAACCCACCATAAGGACCAATGCATACTGTCCACAAATCTTGTTTTCGATGCAAATATTCTCATTTGTTTTAGTAAGAAGTATTTTTGTTCATTTGTACATAAGGATAAATGGGATATCCCAAGGGCACCAAGAAAGAGCTTCCCTTGAGCTCAGAATCACAGGAGATTAATATTTTCTTTCAAGACAAGCTTGTGAGAATTGTCTGTCCAACCTCACTGAAACCTACGTGTTTTGCAATAAAATTGGCAACCTGGGAAAGCACTGCAGACACTGAAAACTCCCAAGGTGTGAGCACAAAAGACCAGGTCTCAGTGCAGTTTCCTTCAGTTATAAAGTACGCAACTGCCTCAAGCCAGCTATTTCGGAACACGCCCTTGTCGCCAGGACTCCTCACAGAAACTGCACTCCTTTGCAGCCTAACAAGGAGTGCAAACTTCTGCTGCACGGTGTGCCGCCAGCCGCTCCCGACAGCTAGCCTTTTAAGTATTTTGCTTCAATGGCCAGTCAAATAACGCACACAGCAGCCACGGAACCACTCCCGCCCCGGCCCGCCCCCTCTCGCCG